>NC_134245.1:92200-126559 GCF_965152275.1 Natator depressus
TAGAGGAGGGAAGGGTTACCAAGGTGCACTGTGGGAATAGGGGATTTAGAGACCCCAGAGGGGACGGGTGGGGGCGTGTTTGAGGGCCCCACGGTGGCTGGAAAGGGGAACCCGGCAGGTTGGGGGGTAGCAGAGATGGGCGATGATGAACCTGGCACGCTGGGGGTGGATGGGGGGAGGGGGGATGGGAAAGGGGGGCCGGCAATGGAGAAAGGGGTGGGAGTCCGTGGGGCAGGGTGCTGAGGACGGGGGAGGAGCTGGGGGCGGCAGCACATTTCGGGGGACGCTGGGGGCTGAGGGATGAGGAAAAGGGTTGGGGTGACCTGGGGGGAGTTTGGGGAGCGGGGTCTGAGGGATCCCCCGGATGGAGGGCGGGGCTGGGGGGGCCCGCGGGGGCCTGGAGGGGTGTCGGGGCCAATGGCTGAGGGGGGGGGCCTCTGGGAGGCATTGGGGGGGCTGAGGGAGCGCGCGGGGGGAGGGGTCGGGGGCGCAGACTCGGGCCGGGGGCGGGGCCGGGCTGATTGTGGCGCGCGGGCGACACGTGGCTGAGGACGGGAGAGGGACCCGCTCCGCCCGCCCTGTGGGGGCTTCTGACCTTCTCCTCATGGCGTCCTGAGAGCCGCCCTCACTTCCTGTGTCCGCAACTTCCGCTTTGAGCAGGGAGGTCTGACGCCAAAGCCCGGGCGGACCGTGGCCGGACCCGCGCTGGCCGCTGGGAGAAGGGTCTGGGGCCAGCCCCGCGCGTGGTGCCTCTCCCAGGGGGTCCGCGGAGCCCCGCCCCCCTTCCTGCCCCGGCCGCAGCAGGTCTCTGACCCCCAGTGGGCGGGCTGGGGGCGCTCTGAGGCCCCGCCCCCGGTGGCTCCCCCTCACCGTCCCTGGGGTAGGGGTTTGGGGGGTAGGGGGCGCCGGCTCCGGGGGGGGTTGACCCGCAGCCCCCGCTGTCCCCGCCCTGAGCTCCCCCTCGCCGCTCTGCCGGTGCCCCTCACTCCCGCCCCCGCTGTCCCAGCCCTGAGCTCCCCCCTCGCCGCTCTGCCGGTGCCCCTCACTCCCGCCCCGCAGCCCCCGCTGTCCCCGCCCTGAGCTCCCCCCTCGCCGCTCTGCCGGTGCCCCTCACTCCCGCCCCGCAGCCCCCGCTGTCCCAGCCCTGAGCTCCCCCCTCGCCGCTCTGCCGGTGCCCCTCACTCCCGACCCGCAGCCCCCGCTGTCCCCGCCTGAGCTCCCCACTCGCCGCTCTGCCGGTGCCCCTCACTCCCGACCCGCAGCCCCCGCTGTCCCAGCCCTGAGCTCCCCCCTCGCCGCTCTGCCGGTGCCCCTCACTCCTGACCCACAGCCCCTGCTGTCCCATCCGTGAGCTCCCCCCTCGCCGCTCTGCCGGTGCCTCTCACTCCCGACCCGCAACCCCCGCTGTCCCAGCCCTGAGCTCCCCCTCGCCGCTCTGCCGGTGCCCCTCACTCCCGACCCGCAGCCCCTGCTGTCCCATGCGTGAGCTCCCCCCTCACCGCTCTGCCGGTGCCCCTCACTCCTGACCCGCAGCCCCTGCTGTCCCAGCCCTCAGCTCCCCCCTCACCGCTCTGCCGGTGCCCCTCACTCCCGCCCCGCAGCCCCCGCTGTCCCAGCCCTGAGCTCCCCCCTCGCCGCTCTGCCGGTGCCCCTCACTCCCGACCCGCAGCCCCCGCTGTCCCAGCCCTGAGCTCCCCCCTCGCCGCTCTGCCGGTGCCCCTCACTCCCGACCCGCAGCCCCCGCTGTCCCAGCCCTGAGCTCCCCACTCGTCGCTCTGCCGGTGCCCCTCACTCCCGACCCGCAGCCCCCGCTGTCCCCGCCCTGAGCTCCCCCCTCGCCGCTCTGCCGGTGCCCCTCACTCCCGACCCGCAGCCCCCGCTGTCCCAGCCCTGAGCTCCCCCCTCGCCGCTCTGCCGGTGCCCCTCACTCCCGACCCGCAGCCCCCGCTGTCCCAGCCCTGAGCTCCCCACTCGCCGCTCTGCCGGTGCCCCTCACTCCCGACCCGCAGCCACCGCTGTCTCAGCCCTGAGCTTCTTACTCGCCGCTCTGCCGGTGCCCCTCACTCCCGACCCGCAGCCCCCGCTGTCCCCACCCTGAGCTTCCCACTCGCCGCTCTGCCGGTGCCCCTCACTCCCGACCCGCAGCCCCCGCTGTCTCAGCCCTGAGCTTCTTACTCGCCGCTCTGCCGGTGCCCCTCACTCCCGACCCGCAGCCCCCGCTGTCCCCACCCTGAGCTTCCCACTCGCCGCTCTGCCGGTGCCCCTCACTCCCGACCCGCAGCCCCTGCTGTCCCATCCGTGAGCTCCCCCCTCACCGCTCTGCCGGTGCCCCTCACTCCCGACCCGCAGCCCCCGCTGTCCCCGCCCTGAGCTCCCCCCTCGCCGCTCTGCCGGTGCCCCTCACTCCCGACCCGCAGCCCCCGCTGTCCCCGCCCTGAGCTCCCCACTCGCCGCTGTGCCGGTGCCCCTCACTCCCGACCCGCAGCCCCCGCTGTCCCCGCCCTGAGCTCCCCCCTCGCCGCTTTGCCGGTGCCCCTCACTCCCGACCCGCAGCCCCCGCTGTCCCCGCCCTGAGCTCCCCACTCGCCGCTGTGCCGGTGCCCCTCACTCCCGACCCGCAGCCCCCGCTGTCCCCGCCCTGAGCTCCCCCCTCGCCGCTCTGCCGGTGCCCCTCACTCCCGCCCCGCAGCCCCCGCTGTCCCCGCCCTGAGCTCCCCACTCGCCGCTCTGCCGGTGCCCCTCACTCCCGACCCGCAGCCCCCGCTGTCCCAGCCCTGACCTCCCCCCTCGCCGCTCTGCCGGTGCCCCTCACTCCCGCCCCGCAGCCCCCGCTGTCCCCGCCCTGAGCTCCCCACTCGCCGCTCTGCCGGTGCCCCTCACTCCCGACCGGCAGCCCCCGCTGTCCCAGCCCTGAGCTTCTTACTCGCCGCTCTGCCGGTGCCCCTCACTCCCGCCCCGCAGCCCCCGCTGTCCCCGCCCTGAGCTCCCCACTCGCCGCTCTGCCGGTGCCCCTCACTCCCGCCCCGCAGCCCCCGCTGTCCCCGCCCTGAGCTCCCCACTCGCCGCTCTGCCGGTGCCCCTCACTCCCGCCCCGCAGCCCCCGCTGTCCCCGCCCTGAGCTCGCCGCTCTGCCGGTGCCCCTCACTCCCGACCCGCAGCCCCCGCTGTCCCAGCCCTGAGCTCCCCCCTCGCCGCTCTGCCGGTGCCCCTCACTCCCGACCCGCAGCCCCCGCTGTCCCAGCCCTGAGCTCCCCCCTCGCCGCTCTGCCGGTGCCCCTCACTCCCGACCCGCAGCCCCCGCTGTCCCAGCCCTGAGCTCCCCACTCGCCGCTCTGCCGGTGCCCCTCACTCCCGCCCCGCAGCCCCCGCTGTCCCCGCCCTGAGCTCCCCACTCGCCGCTCTGCCGGTGCCCCTCACTCCCGCCCCGCAGCCCCCGCTGTCCCAGCCCTGAGCTCCCCCCTCGCCGCTCTGCCGGTGCCCCTCACTCCCGACCCGCAGCCCCCGCTGTCCCCGCCCTGAGCTCCCCCCTCGCCGCTCTGCCGGTGCCCCTCACTCCCGACCCGCAGCCCCCGCTGTCCCAGCCCTGAGCTCCCCCCTCGCCGCTCTGCCGGTGCCCCTCACTCCCGACCCGCAGCCCCCGCTGTCTCAGCCCTGAGCTTCTTACTCGCCGCTCTGCCGGTGCCCCTCACTCCCGCCCCGCAGCCCCCGCTGTCCCCGCCCTGAGCTTCCCACTCGCCGCTCTGCCGGTGCCCCTCACTCCTGACCCACAGCCCCTGCTGTCCCATCCGTGAGCTCCCCCCTCGCCGCTCTGCCGGTGCCTCTCACTCCCGACCCGCAACCCCCGCTGTCCCAGCCCTGAGCTCCCCCTCACCGCTCTGCCGGTGCCCCTCACTCCCGACCCGCAGGCTCTGCTGTCCCAGCCCTGAGCTCCCCACTCGCCGCTCTGCCGGTGCCCCTCACTCCCGACCCGCAGCCCCTGCTGTCCCATCCGTGAGCTCCCCCCTCACCGCTCTGCCGGTGCCCCTCACTCCTGACCCGCAGCCCCCGCTGTCCCAGCCCTGAGCTCCCCACTCGCCGCTGTGCAGGTGCCCCTCACTCCTGACCCGCAGCCCCTGCTGTCCCAGCCCTGAGCTCCCCCCTCACCGCTCTGCCGGTGCCCCTCACTCCCGACCCGCAGCCCCCGCTGTCCCCGCCCTGAGCTCCCCCCTCGCCGCTCTGCCGGTGCCCCTCACTCCCGCCCCGCAGCCCCCGCTGTCCCCGCCCTGAGCTCCCCCCTCGCCGCTCTGCCGGTGCCCCTCACTCCCGCCCCGCAGCCCCCGCTGTCCCCGCCCTGAGCTCCCCACTCGCCGCTCTGCCGGTGCCCCTCACTCCCGACCCGCAGCCCCCGCTGTTCCCGCCCTGAGCTCCCCACTCGCCGCTCTGCCGGTGCCCCTCACTCCCGACCCGCAGCCCCCGCTGTCCCCGCCCTGAGCTCCCCACTCGCCGCTCTGCCGGTGCCCCTCACTCCCGACCCGCAGCCCCCGCTGTCTCAGCCCTGAGCTTCTTACTCGCCGCTCTGCCGGTGCTCCTCACTCCCGACCCGCAGCCCCCGCTGTCCCAGCCCTGAGCTCCCCCCTCGCCGCTCTGCCGGTGCCCCTCACTCCCGACCCGCAGCCCCCGCTGTCTCAGCCCTGAGCTTCTTACTCGCCGCTCTGCCGGTGCCCCTCACTCCCGACCCGCAGCCCCCGCTGTCCCCGCCCTGAGCTTCCCACTCGCCGCTCTGCCGGTGCCCCTCACTCCTGACCCACAGCCCCTGCTGTCCCATCCGTGAGCTCCCCCCTCGCCGCTCTGCCGGTGCCCCTCACTCCCGCCCCGCAGCCCCCGCTGTCCCCGCCCTGAGCTCGCCGCTCTGCCGGTGCCCCTCACTCCCGACCCGCAGCCCCTGCTGTCCCATCCGTGAGCTCCCCCCTCACCGCTCTGCCGGTGCCCCTCACTCCTGACCCGCAGCCCCCGCTGTCCCAGCCCTGAGCTCCCCACTCGCCGCTGTGCAGGTGCCCCTCACTCCTGACCCGCAGCCCCTGCTGTCCCAGCCCTCAGCTCCCCCCTCACCGCTCTGCCGGTGCCCCTCACTCCCGCCCCGCAGCCCCCGCTGTCCCAGCCCTGAGCTCCCCCCTCGCCGCTCTGCCGGTGCCCCTCACTCCCGACCCGCAGCCCCCGCTGTCCCAGCCCTGAGCTCCCCCCTCGCCGCTCTGCCGGTGCCCCTCACTCCCGACCCGCAGCCCCCGCTGTCCCAGCCCTGAGCTCCCCACTCGTCGCTCTGCCGGTGCCCCTCACTCCCGACCCGCAGCCCCCGCTGTCCCCGCCCTGAGCTCCCCCCTCGCCGCTCTGCCGGTGCCCCTCACTCCCGACCCGCAGCCCCCGCTGTCCCAGCCCTGAGCTCCCCCCTCGCCGCTCTGCCGGTGCCCCTCACTCCCGACCCGCAGCCCCCGCTGTCCCAGCCCTGAGCTCCCCACTCGCCGCTCTGCCGGTGCCCCTCACTCCCGACCCGCAGCCACCGCTGTCTCAGCCCTGAGCTTCTTACTCGCCGCTCTGCCGGTGCCCCTCACTCCCGACCCGCAGCCCCCGCTGTCCCCACCCTGAGCTTCCCACTCGCCGCTCTGCCGGTGCCCCTCACTCCCGACCCGCAGCCCCCGCTGTCTCAGCCCTGAGCTTCTTACTCGCCGCTCTGCCGGTGCCCCTCACTCCCGACCCGCAGCCCCCGCTGTCCCCACCCTGAGCTTCCCACTCGCCGCTCTGCCGGTGCCCCTCACTCCCGACCCGCAGCCCCTGCTGTCCCATCCGTGAGCTCCCCCCTCACCGCTCTGCCGGTGCCCCTCACTCCCGACCCGCAGCCCCCGCTGTCCCCGCCCTGAGCTCCCCCCTCGCCGCTCTGCCGGTGCCCCTCACTCCCGACCCGCAGCCCCCGCTGTCCCCGCCCTGAGCTCCCCACTCGCCGCTGTGCCGGTGCCCCTCACTCCCGACCCGCAGCCCCCGCTGTCCCCGCCCTGAGCTCCCCCCTCGCCGCTTTGCCGGTGCCCCTCACTCCCGACCCGCAGCCCCCGCTGTCCCCGCCCTGAGCTCCCCACTCGCCGCTGTGCCGGTGCCCCTCACTCCCGACCCGCAGCCCCCGCTGTCCCCGCCCTGAGCTCCCCCCTCGCCGCTCTGCCGGTGCCCCTCACTCCCGCCCCGCAGCCCCCGCTGTCCCCGCCCTGAGCTCCCCACTCGCCGCTCTGCCGGTGCCCCTCACTCCCGACCCGCAGCCCCCGCTGTCCCAGCCCTGAGCTCCCCCCTCGCCGCTCTGCCGGTGCCCCTCACTCCCGCCCCGCAGCCCCCGCTGTCCCCGCCCTGAGCTCCCCACTCGCCGCTCTGCCGGTGCCCCTCACTCCCGACCGGCAGCCCCCGCTGTCCCAGCCCTGAGCTTCTTACTCGCCGCTCTGCCGGTGCCCCTCACTCCCGCCCCGCAGCCCCCGCTGTCCCCGCCCTGAGCTCCCCACTCGCCGCTCTGCCGGTGCCCCTCACTCCCGCCCCGCAGCCCCCGCTGTCCCCGCCCTGAGCTCCCCACTCGCCGCTCTGCCGGTGCCCCTCACTCCCGCCCCGCAGCCCCCGCTGTCCCCGCCCTGAGCTCGCCGCTCTGCCGGTGCCCCTCACTCCCGACCCGCAGCCCCCGCTGTCCCAGCCCTGAGCTCCCCCCTCGCCGCTCTGCCGGTGCCCCTCACTCCCGACCCGCAGCCCCCGCTGTCCCAGCCCTGAGCTCCCCCCTCGCCGCTCTGCCGGTGCCCCTCACTCCCGACCCGCAGCCCCCGCTGTCCCAGCCCTGAGCTCCCCACTCGCCGCTCTGCCGGTGCCCCTCACTCCCGACCCGCAGCCCCCGCTGTCCCCGCCCTGAGCTCCCCACTCGCCGCTCTGCCGGTGCCCCTCACTCCCGCCCCGCAGCCCCCGCTGTCCCAGCCCTGAGCTCCCCCCTCGCCGCTCTGCCGGTGCCCCTCACTCCCGACCCGCAGCCCCCGCTGTCCCCGCCCTGAGCTCCCCCCTCGCCGCTCTGCCGGTGCCCCTCACTCCCGACCCGCAGCCCCCGCTGTCCCAGCCCTGAGCTCCCCCCTCGCCGCTCTGCCGGTGCCCCTCACTCCCGACCCGCAGCCCCCGCTGTCTCAGCCCTGAGCTTCTTACTCGCCGCTCTGCCGGTGCCCCTCACTCTCGCCCCGCAGCCCCCGCTGTCCCCGCCCTGAGCTTCCCACTCGCCGCTCTGCCGGTGCCCCTCACTCCTGACCCACAGCCCCTGCTGTCCCATCCGTGAGCTCCCCCCTCGCCGCTCTGCCGGTGCCTCTCACTCCCGACCCGCAACCCCCGCTGTCCCAGCCCTGAGCTCCCCCTCACCGCTCTGCCGGTGCCCCTCACTCCCGACCCGCAGGCTCTGCTGTCCCAGCCCTGAGCTCCCCACTCGCCGCTCTGCCGGTGCCCCTCACTCCCGACCCGCAGCCCCTGCTGTCCCATCCGTGAGCTCCCCCCTCACCGCTCTGCCGGTGCCCCTCACTCCTGACCCGCAGCCCCCGCTGTCCCAGCCCTGAGCTCCCCACTCGCCGCTGTGCAGGTGCCCCTCACTCCTGACCCGCAGCCCCTGCTGTCCCAGCCCTGAGCTCCCCCCTCACCGCTCTGCCGGTGCCCCTCACTCCCGACCCGCAGCCCCCGCTGTCCCCGCCCTGAGCTCCCCCCTCGCCGCTCTGCCGGTGCCCCTCACTCCCGACCCGCAGCCCCCGCTGTCCCCGCCCTGAGCTCCCCCCTCGCCGCTCTGCCGGTGCCCCTCACTCCCGCCCCGCAGCCCCCGCTGTCCCCGCCCTGAGCTCCCCACTCGCCGCTCTGCCGGTGCCCCTCACTCCCGACCCGCAGCCCCCGCTGTCCCCGCCCTGAGCTCCCCACTCGCCGCTCTGCCGGTGCCCCTCACTCCCGACCCGCAGCCCCCGCTGTCCCCGCCCTGAGCTCCCCACTCGCCGCTCTGCCGGTGCCCCTCACTCCCGACCCGCAGCCCCCGCTGTCTCAGCCCTGAGCTTCTTACTCGCCGCTCTGCCGGTGCTCCTCACTCCCGACCCGCAGCCCCCGCTGTCCCAGCCCTGAGCTCCCCCCTCGCCGCTCTGCCGGTGCCCCTCACTCCCGACCCGCAGCCCCCGCTGTCTCATCCCTGAGCTTCTTACTCGCCGCTCTGCCGGTGCCCCTCACTCCCGACCCGCAGCCCCCGCTGTCCCCGCCCTGAGCTTCCCACTCGCCGCTCTGCCGGTGCCCCTCACTCCTGACCCACAGCCCCTGCTGTCCCATCCGTGAGCTCCCCCCTCGCCGCTCTGCCGGTGCCCCTCACTCCCGCCCCGCAGCCCCCGCTGTCCCCGCCCTGAGCTCGCCGCTCTGCCGGTGCCCCTCACTCCCGACCCGCAGCCCCCGCTGTCCCCGCCCTGAGCTCCCCACTCGCCGCTCTGCCGGTGCCCCTCACTCCCGACCCGCAGCCCCCGCTGTCCCCGCCCTGAGCTCCCCACTCGCCGCTCTGCCGGTGCCCCTCACTCCCGACCGGCAGCCCCCGCTGTCCCCGCCCTGAGCTCCCCACTCGCCGCTCTGCCGGTGCCCCTCACTCCCGACCCGCAGCCCCCGCTGTCTCAGCCCTGAGCTTCTTACTCGCCGCTCTGCCGGTGCCCCTCACTCCCGCCCCGCAGCCCCCGCTGTCCCCGCCCTGAGCTCCCCACTCGCCGCTCTGCCGGTGCCCCTCACTCCCGACCCGCAGCCCCCGCTGTCCCAGCCCTGAGCTCCCCCCTCGCCGCTCTGCCGGTGCCCCTCACTCCCGACCCGCAGCCCCCGCTGTCCCAGCCCTGAGCTCCCCCCTCGCCGCTCTGCCGGTGCCCCTCACTCCCGACCCGCAGCCCCCGCTGTCCCAGCCCTGAGCTCCCCCCTCGCCGCTCTGCCGGTGCCCCTCACTCCCGACCCGCAGCCCCCGCTGTCCCCGCCCTGAGCTCCCCCCTCGCCGCTCTGCCGGTGCCCCTCACTCCCGCCCCGCAGCCCCCGCTGTCCCAGCCCTGAGCTCCCCCCTCGCCGCTCTGCCGGTGCCCCTAACTCCCGACCCGCAGCCCCCGCTGTCCCCGCCCTGAGCTCCCCCCTCGCCGCTCTGCCGGTGCCCCTCACTCCCGACCCGCAGCCCCCGCTGTCCCAGCCCTGAGCTCCCCACTCGCCGCTCTGCCGGTGCCCCTCACTCCCGACCCGCAGCCCCCGCTGTCTCAGCCCTGAGCTTCTTACTCGCCGCTCTGCCGGTGCCCCTCACTCCCGACCCGCAGCCCCCGCTGTCCCCACCCTGAGCTTCCCACTCGCCGCTCTGCCGGTGCCTCTCACTCCCGACCCGCAACCCCCGCTGTCCCAGCCCTGAGCTCCCCCCTCACCGCTCTGCCGGTGCCCCTCACTCCCGACCCGCAGCCCCCGCTGTCCCCGCCCTGAGCTCCCCACTCGCCGCTCTGCCGGTGCCCCTCACTCCCGACCCGCAGCCCCCGCTGTCTCAGCCCTGAGCTTCTTACTCGCCGCTCTGCCGGTGCCCCTCACTCCCGCCCCGCAGCCCCCGCTGTCCCCGCCCTGAGCTCCCCACTCGCCGCTCTGCCGGTGCCCCTCACTCCCGACCCGCAGCCCCCGCTGTCCCAGCCCTGAGCTCCCCCCTCGCCGCTCTGCCGGTGCCCCTCACTCCCGACCCGCAGCCCCCGCTGTCCCAGCCCTGAGCTCCCCCCTCGCCGCTCTGCCGGTGCCCCTCACTCCCGACCCGCAGCCCCCGATGTCCCAGCCCTGAGCTCCCCCCTCGCCGCTCTGCCGGTGCCCCTCACTCCCGACCCGCAGCCCCCGCTGTCCCCGCCCTGAGCTCCCCCCTCGCCGCTCTGCCGGTGCCCCTCACTCCCGCCCCGCAGCCCCCGCTGTCCCAGCCCTGAGCTCCCCCCTCGCCGCTCTGCCGGTGCCCCTCACTCCCGACCCGCAGCCCCCGCTGTCCCCGCCTGAGCTCCCCACTCGCCGCTCTGCCGGTGCCCCTCACTCCCGACCCGCAGCCCCCGCTGTCCCAGCCCTGAGCTCCCCCCTCGCCGCTCTGCCGGTGCCCCTCACTCCCGACCCGCAGCCCCCGCTGTCCCAGCCCTGAGCTCCCCACTCGCCGCTCTGCCGGTGCCCCTCACTCCCGACCCGCAGCCCCCGCTGTCTCAGCCCTGAGCTTCTTACTCGCCGCTCTGCCGGTGCCCCTCACTCCCGACCCGCAGCCCCCGCTGTCCCCACCCTGAGCTTCCCACTCGCCGCTCTGCCGGTGCCCCTCACTCCTGACCCACAGCCCCTGCTGTCCCATCCGTGAGCTCCCCCCTCGCCGCTCTGCCGGTGCCTCTCACTCCCGACCCGCAACCCCCGCTGTCCCAGCCCTGAGCTCCCCCTCGCCGCTCTGCCGGTGCCCCTCACTCCCGACCCGCAGCCCCTGCTGTCCCATGCGTGAGCTCCCCCCTCACCGCTCTGCCGGTGCCCCTCACTCCCGACCCGCAGCCCCCGCTGTCCCAGCCCTGAGCTCCCCCCTCGCCGCTCTGCCGGTGCCCCTCACTCCCGACCCGCAGCCCCCGCTGTCCCAGCCCTGAGCTCCCCACTCGCCGCTCTGCCGGTGCCCCTCACTCCCGACCCGCAGCCCCCGCTGTCTCAGCCCTGAGCTTCTTACTCGCCGCTCTGCCGGTGCCCCTCACTCCCGACCCGCAGCCCCCGCTGTCCCCACCCTGAGCTTCCCACTCGCCGCTCTGCCGGTGCCCCTCACTCCTGACCCACAGCCCCTGCTGTCCCATCCGTGAGCTCCCCCCTCGCCGCTCTGCCGGTGCCTCTCACTCCCGACCCGCAACCCCCGCTGTCCCAGCCCTGAGCTCCCCCTCGCCGCTCTGTCGGTGCCCCTCACTCCCGACCCGCAGCCCCTGCTGTCCCATCCGTGAGCTCCCCCCTCACCGCTCTGCCGGTGCCCCTCACTCCTGACCCGCAGCCCCCGCTGTCCCCGCCCTGAGCTCCCCACTCGCCGCTGTGCAGGTGCCCCTCACTCCTGACCCGCAGCCCCTGCTGTCCCAGCCCTCAGCTCCCCCCTCACCGCTCTGCCGGTGCCCCTCACTCCCGCCCCGCAGCCCCCGCTGTCCCAGCCCTGAGCTCCCCCCTCACCGCTCTGCCGGTGCCCCTCACTCCCGCCCCGCAGCCCCCGCTGTCCCAGCCGTGAGCTCCCCCCTCGCCGCTCTGCCGGTGCCCCTGTGACGATGTGACGCAGCAGGGAGGGGGGAGTGTTGACCTGGGAATGTGCCCTGGGGACGGGAGACCTGAGAGCCTGTCACCTGAGCCAGGAGGGGGAGGGGGAGGTAACACCTCTGCCCAGGAATGTGGAGGGAGGCTGCAGCAGGGAACCTGCTCGGTGGGTTTAGTTTCAGTTTGGGGCTGGGTGGAGGAACACAGGGAACCCCAGGGCTGGGGTCTAAGCTCCCTGCTCCCCCAGAAGGACTTCACTGAGGGGTCCTGGGTGTCCCCACAAGCTCTGTTTTGGACTGTGTTCCTGTTGTCCAATAAACCTTCTGTTTTACTGGCTGGCTGAGAGTCTCAGTGAATCCCGGGAAGAGGGGTGCAGGGCCTGGACTCCCCCACACTCCGTGACAACTGGTGGCAGCGGTGGGATCTACTGCACCCCGTGAACGGCGCTTCCTGCAGTAAGTGACTGGGGAACAGTAAAACGAAGGGGGATTGACGGGGACCAGGCGTGCTGAAGATTCAGAGAGAGACGGTTTCAGGGGGCGGTTAACCCCTGGGAGTGTGTCACCAGAGAGAAGGACTTTTGCAGTAACAGGGTCCCCCGGGGGATTGCAGCGAGCGGTCCCAGGGGCGGAGGAGTCTGCAGCTCGACCCTGGCAAAGAGGTGGTGACCTCAAGAAGGACTGGCACACTAGGGGCTTTTCCTGGAAACCGTGGACAGCTGCCCGGCCTGCGAGTGGCCAGCCGGGAGATGTACGCTAAACGCCTTAAGAGCGACCTGGTGGAGCTGTGCAGGCAGAGGGGGCTGCGCGTCGGGAGGTCCACCAAGGAACAGCTGATTGCCCAGCTGGAGGAGAGGGATCGCTTGGATGACCCGATCCCTGTCCCTGAGGGAAGCCGCCCGGCAGACGCAGCGTGGGCCCTGGGGCCTGACCAGGCTGGGAGGGGTCAGACTGCTGCCCAGGACACCCCGAGACCCTTCCTACCTATGCCTGGGGGAGGGGTTGTGGGAAGCCCAGCGAATACCGAGGGCCCCCTGACCCCAGCAGCCAGCAGGGGATCCTCCCAGCGGAGCTCCCCATCCCTGGAGCAGATGCGGCTGGAATGGGAGAGGGAGAGGAAAATGAGGGAGCTGGAGGATCATGAAAAACAACGTCAACATGAGGAGAAACAACGTCAACATGAGCAGGAGGAGAAGGAGAAACAACGTCAACATGAGCAGGAGGAGAAGGAGAGGGAGCGTCAGGAGAAGGAGAGGGAACGTCAGGAGAAGGAGAGGGAACGTCAACATGAGCAGCAGGAGAAGGAGAAACAAAGACAGCATGAACTGGAGCTGGCCAGGCTGAGGAGCAGTGGGGCCCCGGCTGCGGTGAGTGAGGGGGGACCCAAGACTGCAAGGAGCTTTGATAAGTGCTTCCTGGCCCAGCGGAAGGAGGGGGAGGACATGGATAGCTTCCTGACGGCCTTTGAGAATGCCTGCGAGCTGCACAGGGTTGACCCTGCAGACCGGCTCCAGTTCCTCACCCCCTTACTGGACCCCAAAGCCGTGGAGGTCTACAGCCGGATGACAGGGGCAGAGGCAGGGGACTATGAACTGTTCAAACAGGCCCTGCTCCGTGAGTTTGGGCTGACCCCCGAGATGTACCGGAGAAGGTTCCGGGGTCAGCGTAAAACGCCTGAGGTCACCTACCTACAACTGGTCAACAGGATGCGGGGATATGCCCGCAAGTGGACAGCGGGGGCCCAAACTAAAGAGGACCTGCTTGACCTGTTTGTACTGGAGCACCTGTATGAACAGTGCCCTTCCGACCTGAGGCTGTGGCTGGTGGACAAAAAGCTCGCGAACCCCCAGCATGCAGGGCAGCTGGCCGACGAGTTTGTGAACAGTCGGTCAGGGGGTAGCCGGGAGGAGTCCCAAAAGAACAGGCCCCCCCCGATGCAGAGAGAGAGTCACCATGGGGCCTCCCAGCGGGGAAATAGGGAGAACCCCCTCCAAAGGGGAACGCCTGGTGTCGGGCCCCTCCGACCCGTTCGAGGGGACCAACGTGACCTGAGCTGCTATCACTGTGGCCAGAGAGGCCACGTACGGGCCCAGTGCCCCGGGCTCCGGGACAAACTGAGCAGACCCAACCTACCCAGGGTTAACTGGGTAGGGACTCAGCTGGACGAGGGGCAGGCGACCCAGGAAAGGGGGGCTACCAGTTTGCCACCTGCTCAGGAGGGAAGAGTACCCCCAGCCAGCCCCGCCAGAGGGCTGGAGGCTCTGGACTCAGGGTGCTCGGTTTACAGGGTGGGTGCGGGGCTGTCCCTCCGGAGAGAGTGCCTTGTTCCCCTGGAGGTGGATGGGAGGAAGGTCAATGGATACTGGGATACGGGCGCGGAGGTGACGCTGGCCCGGCCCGAGGTGGTGGCCCCAGATCGGGTGGTGCCCAACACCTACCTGACCCTGACGGGGGTGGGCGGGACCCCATTTAAGGTGCCCGTGGCAAGGGTACACCTGAAATGGGGGACCAAGGAGGGCCCCAAGGATGTGGGGGTACACCACCATTTGCCCACTGAAGTTTTGATGGGGGGAGACCTAGAGGACTGGCCAAGCGACCCCCAGACCGCCCTGGTTGTGACCCGTAGCCAGAGCCGGCGAGGGGCACTGCGACCTGACCCTGGGGAGGGTACCACACTGGAGGCGCGAGACCCTACTCGGGTGGGGAGGGAGCGCCGAGGGGCACGGCTCAGAGAGGCTGCGGCCTCAGACCTGGCCACGGAGGGGGAACCGGGCCCCATCCCTTCCCCAGCCGCTGAGTTCCAGGCCGAGTTGAGGAAAGATCCCTCCTTGCAGAAGCTCAGGGACCTGGCCGACCTCAGTGAGGGACGGACCATGAGGAGAGGCTGCCAGGAGAGGTTCCTGTGGGAGAAGGGGTTCCTGTACCGAGAATGGGCTCCCCCAGGGGAAGGGGAGTCCTGTGGGATCAGGAGGCAGCTGGTGGTCCCCCAGAAGTACCGCCGCAAGCTCCTGTCCCTGGCCCATGACATCCCCCTCGCAGGGCACCAGGGAATCCGGCGCACCCGGCAGAGGTTGCTACAGAACTTTTACTGGCCCGGGGTCTTTACCACCGTCCGGCAGTATTGCCGATCCTGTGACCCCGGTCAGAGGGTGGGGAAGGCCCGGGACAAGGGGAAAGCGGCGTTGAGACCTTTGCCCATCATAGAGGAGCCTTTCCAGAAGGTGGCCATGGACATCGTGGGGCCTCTCAGCAAGACGACCCGGTCGGGGAAGAAATACATTCTGGTGGTGGTAGATTTCGCCACCCGCTACCCCGAGGCAGTGCCCTTAGCTTCCATTGAAGCAGACACCGTGGCAGATGCGCTCCTGACCATTTTCAGCCGAGTGGGGTTCCCCAGGGAAGTCTTGACAGACCAAGGCTCCAACTTCATGTCGGCCCTGCTCCGGTGCTTGTGGGAGAAATGTGGGGTCCGGCATGACTGGGCCTCAGCGTATCACCCCCAGTCCAATGGGCTGGTGGAGAGGTTTAACGGGACGCTAAAGATGATGCTGAAAACCTTTATGAACCAGCACCCACAGGATTGGGACAAGTACTTACCTCACCTGCTGTTCGCGTACAGGGAGGTGCCCCAGGAGTCTACTGGATTTTCGCCTTTCGAACTGTTATATGGAAGGAGGGTGAGGGGCCCCCTGGACCTGATGAGAGACGAGTGGGAGGGGAAGGCCACTCCCGATGGAGAGTCAGTGGTGGAGTATGTCCTGACCTTCCGAGAGAGACTGGCTGAACTCATGGGCCTGGCCAGGGAGAATCTGGCCAGAGCCCAGAGGAAGCAGAAGGTCTGGTATGACCGCACGGCGCGGGCCCGTGCCTACGCCACCGGGGATCAGGTGATGGTTCTCATCCCCGTGAGAAAGAACAAACTACAGGCCGCCTGGGAGGGCCCGTTCAAGGTCGTCAAGCAGCTCAATGAGGTAAACTATGTGGTGGAGCTGTCGAACCGGGCCCACCACCGCCGGGTGTACCATGTGAATATGATGAAGCCATATTATGCCAGGGGGAATGTGGTGTTAGCTGTGTGTGGTCAGTGGGAGGAGCAGGGAGATGACCCTTTAGTAGATCTATTCCCTGGGACCAGAGCTGGTTCCCCCCTGGAAACAATCCCCCTCTCGGATCAGCTCACCCCTGCCCAGCAAGCTGAGGTCAGGGGGGTGCTGCATCCGTACCGACAGCTGTTTTCCAACCAGCCTGGACGCACTAATCTGACTGTCCACCGGGTGCAGACAGGGTCGCACCCGCCGATAAGATGCTCCCCCTTCCGAGTCACAGGGAAAACTGCTCAGGACCTGGAAAGAGAGGTCCGGGACATGCTGGCTTTGGGGGTGATCCAGCCATCGGCCAGCCCTTGGGCCTCGCCGGTGGTGCTGGTCCCCAAAAAGGATGGGTCAGTCCGGTTCTGTGTGGACTATCGGAAGCTCAATGCCATCACTGTATCGGATGCCTACCCCATGCCCAGGCCGGACGAGCTCCTAGACAAGCTGGGAGGAGCTCGGTACCTTACCACCATGGACCTTACAAAGGGCTACTGGCAAGTGCCGCTGGATGCAGATGCCCGGCTGAAATCGGCCTTTATCACCCCTCTGGGGCTCTATGAGTTTCTGACCCTGCCTTTCGGCCTCAAGGGAGCGCCGGCCACCTTCCAGCGCCTGGTGGACCAGCTCCTGAGGGGGATGGAGAGTTTTGCCGTGGCGTATATTGACGACATCTGTGTCTTTAGCCAGACCTGGGAGGACCACGTGTCCCAGGTTAGACAAGTGCTGGACCGACTCCAGGGGGCTGGGCTGACTGTCAAAGCGGAGAAGTGCAAGGTGGGGATGGCTGAAGTATCTTACCTGGGCCATCGGGTGGGGAGCGGCCGCCTAAAGCCGGAACCGGCCAAGGTGGAGGTGATCAGAGACTGGCCCACTCCCCACACCAAAAAGCAGGTCCAAGCCTTTATTGGGATGGCAGGATACTACCGAAGATTTGTGCCCCACTTTAGCGCCATAGCCACCCCCATCATTGAGCTATGCAAGAAGGGGAAGCCAGATAAGGTGGTCTGGACCGAGCAGTGCCAGGAGGCTTTCCGGGCGCTGAAGGAGGCTCTGGTCAGTGGCCCAGTTCTAGCAAACCCAGACTTTGACAAGCCCTTTGTGGTGTTCACCGACGCCTCCGACACGGGACTGGGGGCGGTGTTAATGCAGGAGGATGAAAAGGGGGAGAGACACCCCATCGTGTACCTGAGCAAGAAGTTGCTACCCCGTGAGCAACACTACGCGGCCATCGAGAAGGAGTGCCTGGCCATGGTGTGGGCCCTCAAGAAACTAGAGCCCTATCTCTTCGGGCGACACTTCACCGTCTACACCGACCACTCTCCCCTGACCTGGCTGCACCAGATGAAAGGAGCCAACGCCAAGCTCCTGAGGTGGAGCCTGCTCCTGCAGGATTACGACATGGACGTGGTCCACGTGAAGGGAAGTGCCAACCTGATAGCGGATGCGCTGTCCCGGAGAGGGGGCCCCGAACTTCCCCAGGTCACTGGTCACAGTGACCCCGCTCAGTTCAGTCTCGAAGGGGGGAGAGATGTGACGATGTGACGCAGCAGGGAGGGGGGAGTGTTGACCTGGGAATGTGCCCTGGGGACGGGAGACCTGAGAGCCTGTCACCTGAGCCAGGAGGGGGAGGGGGAGGTAACACCTCTGCCCAGGAATGTGGAGGGAGGCTGCAGCAGGGAACCTGCTCGGTGGGTTTAGTTTCAGTTTGGGGCTGGGTGGAGGAACACAGGGAACCCCAGGGCTGGGGTCTAAGCTCCCTGCTCCCCCAGAAGGACTTCACTGAGGGGTCCTGGGTGTCCCCACAAGCTCTGTTTTGGACTGTGTTCCTGTTGTCCAATAAACCTTCTGTTTTACTGGCTGGCTGAGAGTCTCAGTGAATCCCGGGAAGAGGGGTGCAGGGCCTGGACTCCCCCACACTCCGTGACAGCCCCTCACTCCCGACCCGCAGCCCCCGCTGTCCCAGCCCTGAGCTCCCCCCTCGCCGCTCTGCCGGTGCCCCTCACTCCCGACCCGCAGCCCCTGCTGTCCCAGCCCTGAGCTCCCCACTCGTCGCTCTGCCGGTGCCCCTCACTCCCGACCCGCAGCCCCCGCTGTCCCCGCCCTGAGCTCCCCCCTCGCCGCTCTGCCGGTGCCCCTCACTCCCGACCCGCAGCCCCCGCTGTCCCAGCCCTGAGCTCCCCCTCGCCGCTCTGCCGGTGCCCCTCACTCCCGACCCGCAGCCCCCGCTGTCCCAGCCCTGAGCTCCCCACTCGCCGCTCTGCCGGTGCCCCTCACTCCCGACCCGCAGCCACCGCTGTCTCAGCCCTGAGCTTCTTACTCGCCGCTCTGCCGGTGCCCCTCACTCCCGACCCGCAGCCCCCGCTGTCCCCACCCTGAGCTTCCCACTCGCCGCTCTGCCGGTGCCCCTCACTCCCGACCCGCAGCCCCCGCTGTCTCAGCCATGAGCTTCTTACTCGCCGCTCTGCCGGTGCCCCTCACTCCCGACCCGCAGCCCCCGCTGTCCCAACCCTGAGCTTCCCACTCGCCGCTCTGCCCGTGCCCCTCACTCCCGACCCGCAGCCCCTGCTGTCCCATCCGTGAGCTCCCCCCTCACCGCTCTGCCGGTGCCCCTCACTCCCGACCCGCAGCCCCCGCTGTCCCAGCCCTGAGCTCCCCCCTCGCCGCTCTGCCGGTGCCCCTCACTCCCGACCCGCAGCCCCCGCTGTCTCAGCCCTGAGCTTCTTACTCGCCGCTCTGCCGGTGCCCCTCACTCCCGACCCGCAGCCCCCGCTGTCCCCGCCCTGAGCTTCCCACTCGCCGCTCTGCCGGTGCCCCTCACTCCTGACCCACAGCCCCTGCTGTCCCATCCGTGAGCTCCCTCCTCGCCGCTCTGCCGGTGCCTCTCACTCCCGACCCGCAACCCCCGCTGTCCCAGCCCTGAGCTCCCCCTCGCCGCTCTGCCGGTGCCCCTCACTCCCGACCCGCAGGCTCTGCTGTCCCATCCGTGAGCTCCCCCCTTACCGCTCTGCCGGTGCCCCTCACTCCTGACCCGCAGCCCCCTCTGTCCCAGCCCTGAGCTCCCCACTCGCCGCTCTGCCGGTGCCCCTCACTCCCGACCCGCAGCCCCTGCTGTCCCATCCGTGAGCTCCCCCCTCACCGCTCTGCCGGTGCCTCTCACTCCCGACCCGCAACCCCCGCTGTCCCAGCCCTGAGCTCCCCCTCGCCGCTCTGCCGGTGCCCCTCACTCCCGACCCGCAGCCCCTGCTGTCCCATCCGTGAGCTCCCCCCTCACCGCTCTGCCGGTGCCCCTCACTCCCGACCCGCAGCCCCCGCTGTCCCCGCCCTGAGCTCTCCACTCGCCGCTCTGCCGGTGCCCCTGACTCCCGACCCGCAGCCCCCGCTGTCTCAGCCCTGAGCTTCTTACTCGCCGCTCTGCCGGTGCCCCTCACTCCCGCCCCGCAGCCCCCGCTGTCCCCGCCCTGAGCTCCCCACTCGCCGCTCTGCCGGTGCCCCTCACTCCCGACCCGCAGCCCCCGCTGTCCCAGCCCTGAGCTCCCCCCTCGCCGCTCTGCCGGTGCCCCTCACTCCCGACCCGCAGCCCCCGCTGTCCCAGCCCTGAGCTCCCCCCTCGCCGCTCTGCCGGTGCCCCTCACTCCCGACCCGCAGCCCCCGCTGTCCCAGCCCTGAGCTCCCCCCTCGCCGCTCTGCCGGTGCCCCTCACTCCCGACCCGCAGCCCCCGCTGTCCCCGCCCTGAGCTCCCCCCTCGCCGCTCTGCCGGTGCCCCTCACTCCCGCCCCGCAGCCCCCGCTGTCCCAGCCCTGAGCTCCCCCCTCGCCGCTCTGCCGGTGCCCCTCACTCCCGACCCGCAGCCCCCGCTGTCCCCGCCCTGAGCTCCCCCCTCGCCGCTCTGCCGGTGCCCCTCACTCCCGACCCGCAGCCCCCGCTGTCCCAGCCCTGAGCTCCCCCCTCGCCGCTCTGCCGGTGCCCCTCACTCCCGACCCGCAGCCCCCGCTGTCCCAGCCCTGAGCTCCCCACTCGCCGCTCTGCCGGTGCCCCTCACTCCCGACCCGCAGCCCCCGCTGTCTCAGCCCTGAGCTTCTTACTCGCCGCTCTGCCGGTGCCCCTCACTCCCGACCCGCAGCCCCCGCTGTCCCCACCCTGAGCTTCCCACTCGCCGCTCTGCCGGTGCCCCTCACTCCCGACCCGCAGCCCCTGCTGTCCCATCCGTGAGCTCCCCCCTCACCGCTCTGCCGGTGCCCTTCACTCCCGACCCGCAGCCCCCGCTGTCCCAGCCCTGAGCTCCCCCCTCGCCGCTCTGCCGGTGCCCCTCACTCCCGACCCGCAGCCCCCGCTGTGCCAGCCCTGAGCTCCCCACTCGCCGCTCTGCCGGTGCCCCTCACTCCCGACCCGCAGCCCCCGCTGTCTCAGCCCTGAGCTTCTTACTCGCCGCTCTGCCGGTGCCCCTCACTCCCGACCCGCAGCCCCCGCTGTCCCCACCCTGAGCTTCCCACTCGCCGCTCTGCCGGTGCCCCTCACTCCTGACCCACAGCCCCTGCTGTCCCATCCGTGAGCTCCCCCCTCGCCGCTCTGCCGGTGCCTCTCACTCCCGACCCGCAACCCCCGCTGTCCCAGCCCTGAGCTCCCCCCTCGCCGCTCTGCCGGTGCCCCTCACTCCTGCCCCGCAGCCCCCGCTGTCCCCGCCCTGAGCTCCCCCCTCGCCGCTCTGCCGGTGCCCCTCACTCCCGACCCGCAGCCCCCGCTGTCCCAGCCCTGAGCTCCCCCCTCGCCGCTCTGCCGGTGCCCCTCACTCCCGACCCGCAGCCCCCGCTGTCCCCGCCCTGAGCTCCCCACTCGCCGCTGTGCCGGTGCCCCTCACTCCCGACCCGCAGCCCCCGCTGTCCCAGCCCTGAGCTCCCCCCTCGCCGCTCTGCCGGTGCCCCTCACTCCCGCCCCGCAGCCCCCGCTGTCCCCGCCCTGAGCTCCCCACTCGCCGCTGTGCCGGTGCCCCTCACTCCCGACCCGCAGCCCCCGCTGTCCCAGCCCTGAGCTCCCCCCTCGCCCCTCTGCCGGTGCCCCTCACTCCCGCTCCGCAGCCCCCGCTGTCCCCGCCCTGAGCTCCCCCCTCGCCGCTCTGCCGGTGCCCCTCACTCCCGACCCGCAGCCCCCGCTGTCCCCGCCCTGAGCTCCCCACTCGCCGCTGTGCCGGTGCCCCTCACTCCCGACCCGCAGCCCCCGCTGTCCCCGCCCTGAGCTCCCCCCTCGCCGCTTTGCCGGTGCCCCTCACTCCCGCCCCGCAGCCCCCGCTGTCCCCGCCCTGAGCTCCCCACTCGCCGCTGTGCCGGTGCCCCTCACTCCCGACCCGCAGCCCCCGCTGTCCCCGCCCTGAGCTCCCCCCTCGCCGCTCTGCCGGTGCCCCTCACTCCCGCCCCGCAGCCCCCGCTGTCCCCGCCCTGAGCTCCCCACTCGCCGCTCTGCCGGTGCCCCTCACTCCCGACCCGCAGCCCCCGCTGTCCCAGCCCTGAGCTCCCCCCTCGCCGCTCTGCCGGTGCCCCTCACTCCCGCCCCGCAGCCCCCGCTGTCCCCGCCCTGAGCTCCCCACTCGCCGCTCTGCCGGTGCCCCTCACTCCCGACCGGCAGCCCCCGCTGTCCCAGCCCTGAGCTTCTTACTCGCCGCTCTGCCGGTGCCCCTCACTCCCGCCCCGCAGCCCCCGCTGTCCCCGCCCTGAGCTCCCCACTCGCCGCTCTGCCGGTGCCCCTCACTCCCGACCCGCAGCCCCCGCTGTCCCCGCCCTGAGCTCCCCACTCGCCGCTCTGCCGGTGCCCCTCACTCCCGACCGGCAGCCGCCGCTGTCCCCGCCCTGAGCTCCCCACTCGCCGCTCTGCCGGTGCCCCTCACTCCCGACCCGCAGCCCCCGCTGTCCCAGCCCTGAGCTCCCCCCTCGCCGCTCTGCCGGTGCCCCTCACTCCCGACCCGCAGCCCCCGCTTTCTCAGCCCTGAGCTTCTTACTCGCCGCTCTGCCGGTGCCCCTCACTCCCGCCCCGCAGCCCCCGCTGTCCCCGCCCTGAGCTCGCCGCTCTGCCGGTGCCCCTCACTCCCGACCCGCAGCCCCCGCTGTCCCAGCCCTGAGCTCCCCCCTCGCCGCTCTGCCGGTGCCCCTCACTCCCGACCCGCAGCCCCCGCTGTCCCAGCCCTGAGCTCCCCACTCGCCGCTCTGCCGGTGCCCCTCACTCCCGACCGGCAGCCGCCGCTGTCCCCGCCCTGAGCTCCCCACTCGCCGCTCTGCCGGTGCCCCTCACTCCCGACCCGCAGCCCCCGCTGTCCCAGCCCTGAGCTCCCCCCTCGCCGCTCTGCCGGTGCCCCTCACTCCCGACCCGCAGCCCCCGCTGTCCCCGCCCTGAGCTCCCCCCTCGCCGCTCTGCCGGTGCCCCTCACTCCCGACCCGCAGCCCCCGCTGTCCCAGCCCTGAGCTCGCCGCTCTGCCGGTGCCCCTCACTCCCGACCCGCAGCCCCCGCTGTCCCAGCCCTGAGCTCCCCACTCGCCGCTCTGCCGGTGCCCCTCACTCCCGACCCGCAGCCCCCGCTGTCTCAGCCCTGAGCTTCTTACTCGCCGCTCTGCCGGTGCCCCTCACTCCCGACCCGCAGCCCCCGCTTTCTCAGCCCTGAGCTTCTTACTCGCCGCTCTGCCGGTGCCCCTCACTCCCGCCCCGCAGCCCCTGCTGTCCCCGCCCTGAGCTCGCCGCTCTGCCGGTGCCCCTCACTCCCGACCGGCAGCCGCCGCTGTCCCCGCCCTGAGCTCCCCACTCGCCGCTCTGCCGGTGCCCCTCACTCCCGACCCGCAGCCCCCGCTGTCCAGCCCTGAGCTCCCCCCTCGCCGCTCTGCCGGTGCCCCTCACTCCCGACCCGCAGCCCCCGCTTTCTCAGCCCTGAGCTTCTTACTCGCCGCTCTGCCGGTGCCCCTCACTCCCGCCCCGCAGCCCCCGCTGTCCCCGCCCTGAGCTCGCCGCTCTGCCGGTGCCCCTCACTCCCGACCCGCAGCCCCCGCTGTCCCAGCCCTGAGCTCCCCCCTCGCCGCTCTGCCGGTGCCCCTCACTCCCGACCCGCAGCCCCCGCTGTCCCAGCCCTGAGCTCCCCACTCGCCGCTCTGCCGGTGCCCCTCACTCCCGACCGGCAGCCGCCGCTGTCCCCGCCCTGAGCTCCCCACTCGCCGCTCTGCCGGTGCCCCTCACTCCCGACCCGCAGCCCCCGCTGTCCCAGCCCTGAGCTCCCCCCTCGCCGCTCTGCCGGTGCCCCTCACTCCCGACCCGCAGCCCCCGCTGTCCCCGCCCTGAGCTCCCCCCTCGCCGCTCTGCCGGTGCCCCTCACTCCCGACCCGCAGCCCCCGCTGTCCCAGCCCTGAGCTCGCCGCTCTGCCGGTGCCCCTCACTCCCGACCCGCAGCCCCCGCTGTCCCAGCCCTGAGCTCCCCACTCGCCGCTCTGCCGGTGCCCCTCACTCCCGACCCGCAGCCCCCGCTGTCTCAGCCCTGAGCTTCTTACTCGCCGCTCTGCCGGTGCCCCTCACTCCCGACCCGCAGCCCCCGCTTTCTCAGCCCTGAGCTTCTTACTCGCCGCTCTGCCGGTGCCCCTCACTCCCGCCCCGCAGCCCCTGCTGTCCCCGCCCTGAGCTCGCCGCTCTGCCGGTGCCCCTCACTCCCGACCCGCAGCCCCCGCTGTCCCAGCCCTGAGCTCCCCCCTCGCCGCTCTGCCGGTGCCCCTCACTCCCGACCCGCAGCCCCCGCTGTCCCAGCCCTGAGCTCCCCACTCGCCGCTCTGCCGGTGCCCCTCACTCCCGACCGGCAGCCGCCGCTGTCCCCGCCCTGAGCTCCCCACTCGCCGCTCTGCCGGTGCCCCTCACTCCCGCCCCGCAGCCCCCGCTGTCCCAGCCCTGAGCTCCCCCCTCGCCGCTCTGCCGGTGCCCCTCACTCCCGACCCGCAGCCCCCGCTGTCCCCGCCCTGAGCTCCCCCCTCGCCGCTCTGCCGGTGCCCCTCACTCCCGACCCGCAGCCCCCGCTGTCCCAGCCCTGAGCTCCCCCCTCGCCGCTCTGCCGGTGCCCCTCACTCCCGACCCGCAGCCCCCGCTGTCTCAGCCCTGAGCTTCTTACTCGCCGCTCTGCCGGTGCCCCTCACTCCCGCCCCGCAGCCCCCGCTGTCCCCGCCCTGAGCTTCCACTCGCCGCTCTGCCGGTGCCCCTCACTCCTGACCCACAGCCCCTGCTGTCCCATCCGTGAGCTCCCCCCTCGCCGCTCTGCCGGTGCCTCTCACTCCCGACCCGCAACCCCCGCTGTCCCAGCCTGAGCTCCCCCTCACCGCTCTGCCGGTGCCCCTCACTCCCGACCCGCAGGCTCTGCTGTCCCAGCTCTGAGCTCCCCACTCGCCGCTCTGCCGGTGCCCCTCACTCCCGACCCCGCAGCCCCCGCTGTCTCAGCCCTGAGCTTCTTACTCGCCGCTCTGCCGGTGCCCCTCACTCCCGCCCCGCAGCCCCCGCTGTCCCAGCCCTGAGCTCCCCTCACCGCTCTGCCGGTGCCCCTCACTCCCGACCCGCAGGCTCTGCTGTCCCAGCTCTGAGCTCCCCCACTCGCCGCTCTGCCGGTGCCCCTCACTCCCGACCCGCAGCCCCCGCTGTCTCAGCCCTGAGCTTCTTACTCGCCGCTCTGCCGGTGCCCCTCACTCCCGACCCGCAGCCCCCGCTGTCTCAGCCCTGAGCTTCTTACTCGCCGCTCTGCCGGTGCTCCTCACTCCCGACCCGCAGCCCCCGCTGTCCCAGCCCTGAGCTCCCCCCTCGCCGCTCTGCCGGTGCCCCTCACTCCGACCCGCAGCCCCCGCTGTCTCAGCCCTGAGCTTCTTACTCGCCGCTCTGCCGGTGCCCCTCACTCCCGACCCGCAGCCCCCGCTGTCCCAGCCCTGAGCTTCCCACTCGCCGCTCTGCCGGTGCCCCTCACTCCTGACCCACAGCCCCTGCTGTCCCATCCGTGAGCTCCCCCCTCGCCGCTCTGCCGGTGCCCCTCACTCCCGCCCCGCAGCCCCCGCTGTCCCCGCCCTGAGCTCCCCACTCGCCGCTCTGCCGGTGCCCCTCACTCCCGACCCGCAGCCCCCGCTGTCCCCGCCCTGAGCTCCCCACTCGCCGCTCTGCCGGTGCCCCTCACTCCCGACCCGCAGCCCCCGCTGTCTCAGCCCTGAGCTTCTTACTCGCCGCTCTGCCGGTGCCCCTCACTCCCGCCCCGCAGCCCCCGCTGTCCCCGCCCTGAGCTCCCCACTCGCCGCTCTGCCGGTGCCCCTCACTCCCGATCCGCAGCCCCCGCTGTCCCAGCCCTGAGCTCCCCCCTCGCCGCTCTGCCGGTGCCCCTCACTCCCGACCCGCAGCCCCCGCTGTCCCAGCCCTGAGCTCCCCCCTCGCCGCTCTGCCGGTGCCCCTCACTCCCGACCCGCAGCCCCCGCTGTCCCAGCCCTGAGCTCCCCCCTCGCCGCTCTGCCGGTGCCCCTCACTCCCGACCCGCAGCCCCCGCTGTCCCCGCCCTGAGCTCCCCCCTCGCCGCTCTGCCGGTGCCCCTCACTCCCGACCCGCAGCCCCCGCTGTCCCAGCCCTGAGCTCCCCCCTCGCCGCTCTGCCGGTGCCCCTCACTCCCGACCCGCAGCCCCCGCTGTCCCCGCCCTGAGCTCCCCCCTCGCCGCTCTGCCGGTGCCCCTCACTCCCGACCCGCAGCCCCCGCTGTCCCAGCCCTGAGCTCCCCACTCGCCGCTCTGCCGGTGCCCCTCACTCCCGACCCGCAGCCCCCGCTGTCTCAGCCCTGAGCTTCTTACTCGCCGATCTGCCGGTGCCCCTCACTCCCGACCCGCAGCCCCCGCTGTCCCCACCCTGAGGTTCCCACTCGCCGCTCTGCCGGTGCCTCTCACTCCCGACCCGCAACCCCCGCTGTCCCCAGCCCTGAGCTCCCCCTCGCCGCTCTGCCGGTGCCCCTCACTCCCGACCCGCAGCCCCTGCTGTCCCATCCGTGAGCTCCCCCCTCACCGCTCTGCCGGTGCCCCTCACTCCCGACCCGCAGCCCCGCTGTCCCCGCCCTGAGCTCCCCACTCGCCGCTCTGCCGGTGCCCCTCACTCCCGACCCGCAGCCCCCGCTGTCTCAGCCCTGAGCTTCTTACTCGCCGCTCTGCCGGTGCCCCTCACTCCCGCCCCGCAGCCCCCGCTGTCCCCGCCCTGAGCTCCCCACTCGCCGCTCTGCCGGTGCCCCTCACTCCCGACCCGCAGCCCCCGCTGTCCCAGCCCTGAGCTCCCCCCTCGCCGCTCTGCCGGTGCCCCTCACTCCCCGACCCGCAGCCCCCGCTGTCCCAGCCCTGAGCTCCCCCCTCGCCGCTCTGCCGGTGCCCCTCACTCCCGACCCGCAGCCCCCGCTGTCCCAGCCCTGAGCTCCCCCCTCGCCGCTCTGCCGGTGCCCCTCACTCCCGACCCGCAGCCCCCGCTGTCCCCGCCCTGAGCTCCCCACTCGCCGCTCTGCCGGTGCCCCTCACTCCCGACCCGCAGCCCCCGCTGTCCCAGCCCTGAGCTCCCCCCTCGCCGCTCTGCCGGTGCCCCTCACTCCCGACCCGCAGCCCCCGCTGTCCCAGCCCTGAGCTCCCCACTCGCCGCTCTGCCGGTGCCCCTCACTCCCGACCCGCAGCCCCCGCTGTCCCAGCCCTGAGCTCCCCCCTCGCCGCTCTGCCGGTGCCCCTCACTCCCGACCCGCAGCCCCCGCTGTCCCCGCCCTGAGCTCCCCCCTCGCCGCTCTGCCGGTGCCCCTCACTCCCGACCCGCAGCCCCCGCTGTCCCAGCCCTGAGCTCCCCCTCGCCGCTCTGCCGGTGCCCCTCACTCCCGACCCGCAGCCCCCGCTGTCCCCGCCCTGAGCTCCCCCCTCGCCGCTCTGCCGGTGCCCCTCACTCCCGACCCGCAGCCCCCGCTGTCCCAGCCCTGAGCTCCCCACTCGCCGCTCTGCCGGTGCCCCTCACTCCCGACCCGCAGCCCCCGCTGTCTCAGCCCTGAGCTTCTTACTCGCCGCTCTGCCGGTGCCCCTCACTCCCGACCCGCAGCCCCCGCTGTCCCCACCCTGAGCTTCCCACTCGCCGCTCTGCCGGTGCCTCTCACTCCCGACCCGCAACCCCCGCTGTCCCAGCCCTGAGCTCCCCCTCTCCGCTCTGCCGGTGCCCCTCACTCCCGACCCGCAGCCCCCGCTGTCTCAGCCCTGAGCTTCTTACTCGCCGCTCTGCCGGTGCCCCTCACTCCCGACCCGCAGCCCCCGCTGTCCCCGCCCTGAGCTCCCCACTCGCCGCTCTGCCGGTGCCCCTCACTCCCGACCCGCAGCCCCCGCTGTCTCAGCCCTGAGCTTCTTACTCGCCGCTCTGCCGGTGCCCCTCACTCCCGCCCCGCAGCCCCCGCTGTCCCCGCCCTGAGCTCCCCACTCGCCGCTCTGCCGGTGCCCCTCACTCCCGACCCGCAGCCCCCGCTGTCCCAGCCCTGAGCTCCCCCCTCGCCGCTCTGCCGGTGCCCCTCACTCCCGACCCGCAGCCCCCGCTGTCCCAGCCCTGAGCTCCCCCCTCGCCGCTCTGCCGGTGCCCCTCACTCCCGACCCGCAGCCCCCGCTGTCCCAGCCCTGAGCTCCCCCCTCGCCGCTCTGCCGGTGCCCCTCACTCCCGCCCCGCAGCCCCCGCTGTCCCCGCCCTGAGCTCCCCCCTCGCCGCTCTGCCGGTGCCCCTCACTCCCGACCCGCAGCCCCCGCTGTCCCAGCCCTGAGCTCCCCACTCGCCGCTCTGCCGGTGCCCCTCACTCCCGACCCGCAGCCCCCGCTGTCTCAGCCCTGAGCTTCTTACTCGCCGCTCTGCCGGTGCCCCTCACTCCCGACCCGCAGCCCCGCTGTCCCCACCCTGAGCTTCCCACTCGCCGCTCTGCCGGTGCCTCTCACTCCCGACCCGCAACCCCCGCTGTCCCAGCCCTGAGCTCCCCCTCACCGCTCTGCCGGTGCCCCTCACTCCCGACCCGCAGCCCCCGCTGTCCCCGCCCTGAGCTCCCCACTCGCCGCTCTGCCGGTGCCCCTCACTCCCGACCCGCAGCCCCCGCTGTCTCAGCCCTGAGCTTCTTACTCGCCGCTCTGCCGGTGCCCCTCACTCCCGCCCCGCAGCCCCCGCTGTCCCCGCCCTGAGCTCCCCCACTCGCCGCTCTGCCGGTGCCCCTCACTCCCGACCCGCAGCCCCCGCTGTCCCAGCCCTGAGCTCCCCCCTCGCCGCTCTGCCGGTGCCCCTCACTCCCGACCCGCAGCCCCCGCTGTCCCAGCCCTGAGCTCCCCCCTCGCCGCTCTGCCGGTGCCCCTCACTCCCGACCCGCAGCCCCCGCTGTCCCAGCCCTGAGCTCCCCCCTCGCCGCTCTGCCGGTGCCCCTCACTCCCGACCCGCAGCCCCCGCTGTCCCCGCCCTGAGCTCCCCCCTCGCCGCTCTGCCGGTGCCCCTCACTCCCGCCCCGCAGCCCCCGCTGTCCCAGCCCTGAGCTCCCCCCTCGCCGCTCTGCCGGTGCCCCTCACTCCCGACCCGCAGCCCCCGCTGTCCCCGCCTGAGCTCCCCACTCGCCGCTCTGCCGGTGCCCCTCACTCCCGACCCGCAGCCCCCGCTGTCCCAGCCCTGAGCTCCCCCCTCGCCGCTCTGCCGGTGCCCCTCACTCCCGACCCGCAGCCCCCGCTGTCCCAGCCCTGAGCTCCCCACTCGCCGCTCTGCCGGTGCCCCTCACTCCCGACCCGCAGCCCCCGCTGTCTCAGCCCTGAGCTTCTTACTCGCCGCTCTGCCGGTGCCCCTCACTCCCGACCCGCAGCCCCCGCTGTCCCCACCCTGAGCTTCCCACTCGCCGCTCTGCCGGTGCCCCTCACTCCTGACCCACAGCCCCTGCTGTCCCATCCGTGAGCTCCCCCTCGCCGCTCTGCCGGTGCCTCTCACTCCCGACCCGCAACCCCCGCTGTCCCAGCCCTGAGCTCCCCCTCGCCGCTCTGCCGGTGCCCCTCACTCCCGACCCGCAGCCCCTGCTGTCCCATGCGTGAGCTCCCCCCTCACCGCTCTGCCGGTGCCCCTCACTCCCGACCCGCAGCCCCCGCTGTCCCAGCCCTGAGCTCCCCCCTCGCCGCTCTGCCGGTGCCCCTCACTCCCGACCCGCAGCCCCCGCTGTCCCAGCCCTGAGCTTCTTACTCGCCGCTCTCCCGGTGCCCCTCACTCCCGACCCGCAGCCCCCGCTGTCCCCACCCTGAGCTTCCCACTCGCCGCTCTGCCGGTGCCCCTCACTCCTGACCCACAGCCCCTGCTGTCCCATCCGTGAGCTCCCCCCTCGCCGCTCTGCCGGTGCCTCTCACTCCCGACCCGCAACCCCCGCTGTCCCAGCCCTGAGCTCCCCCTCGCCGCTCTGCCGGTGCCCCTCACTCCCGACCCGCAGCCCCTGCTGTCCCATCCGTGAGCTCCCCCCTCACCGCTCTGCCGGTGCCCCTCACTCCTGACCCGCAGCCCCCGCTGTCCCCGCCCTGAGCTCCCCACTCGCCGCTGTGCAGGTGCCCCCTCACTCCTGACCCGCAGCCCCTGCTGTCCCAGCCCTCAGCTCCCCCCTCACCGCTCTGCCGGTGCCCCTCACTCCCGCCCCGCAGCCCCCGCTGTCCCAGCCCTGAGCTCCCCCCTCACCGCTCTGCCGGTGCCCCTCACTCCCGCCCCGCAGCCCCCGCTGTCCCAGCCCTGAGCTCCCCCCTCGCCGCTCTGCCGGTGCCCCTCACTCCCGACCCGCAGCCCCCGCTGTCCCAGCCCTGAGCTCCCCCCTCGCCGCTCTGCCGGTGCCCCTCACTCCCGACCCGCAGCCCCTGCTGTCCCAGCCCTGAGCTCCCCACTCGTCGCTCTGCCGGTGCCCCTCACTCCCGACCCGCAGCCCCCGCTGTCCCCGCCCTGAGCTCCCCCCTCGCCGCTCTGCCGGTGCCCCTCACTCCCGACCCGCAGCCCCCGCTGTCCCAGCCCTGAGCTCCCCCCTCGCCGCTCTGCCGGTGCCCCTCACTCCCGACCCGCAGCCCCCGCTGTCCCAGCCCTGAGCTCCCCACTCGCCGCTCTGCCGGTGCCCCTCACTCCCGACCCGCAGCCACCGCTGTCTCAGCCCTGAGCTTCTTACTCGCCGCTCTGCCGGTGCCCCTCACTCCCGACCCGCAGCCCCCGCTGTCCCCACCCTGAGCTTCCCACTCGCCGCTCTGCCGGTGCCCCTCACTCCCGACCCGCAGCCCCCGCTGTCTCAGCCATGAGCTTCTTACTCGCCGCTCTGCCGGTGCCCCTCACTCCCGACCCGCAGCCCCCGCTGTCCCAACCCTGAGCTTCCCACTCGCCGCTCTGCCCGTGCCCCTCACTCCCGACCCGCAGCCCCTGCTGTCCCATCCGTGAGCTCCCCCCTCACCGCTCTGCCGGTGCCCCTCACTCCCGACCCGCAGCCCCCGCTGTCCCAGCCCTGAGCTCCCCCCTCGCCGCTCTGCCGGTGCCCCTCACTCCCGACCCGCAGCCCCCGCTGTCTCAGCCCTGAGCTTCTTACTCGCCGCTCTGCCGGTGCCCCTCACTCCCGACCCGCAGCCCCCGCTGTCCCCGCCCTGAGCTTCCCACTCGCCGCTCTGCCGGTGCCCCTCACTCCTGACCCACAGCCCCTGCTGTCCCATCCGTGAGCTCCCTCCTCGCCGCTCTGCCGGTGCCTCTCACTCCCGACCCGCAACCCCCGCTGTCCCAGCCCTGAGCTCCCCCTCGCCGCTCTGCCGGTGCCCCTCACTCCCGACCCGCAGGCTCTGCTGTCCCATCCGTGAGCTCCCCCCTTACCGCTCTGCCGGTGCCCCTCACTCCTGACCCGCAGCCCCCTCTGTCCCAGCCCTGAGCTCCCCACTCGCCGCTCTGCCGGTGCCCCTCACTCCCGACCCGCAGCCCCTGCTGTCCCATCCGTGAGCTCCCCCCTCACCGCTCTGCCGGTGCCTCTCACTCCCGACCCGCAACCCCCGCTGTCCCAGCCCTGAGCTCCCCCTCGCCGCTCTGCCGGTGCCCCTCACTCCCGACCCGCAGCCCCTGCTGTCCCATCCGTGAGCTCCCCCCTCACCGCTCTGCCGGTGCCCCTCACTCCCGACCCGCAGCCCCCGCTGTCCCCGCCCTGAGCTCTCCACTCGCCGCTCTGCCGGTGCCCCTGACTCCCGACCCGCAGCCCCCGCTGTCTCAGCCCTGAGCTTCTTACTCGCCGCTCTGCCGGTGCCCCTCACTCCCGCCCCGCAGCCCCCGCTGTCCCCGCCCTGAGCTCCCCACTCGCCGCTCTGCCGGTGCCCCTCACTCCCGACCCGCAGCCCCCGCTGTCCCAGCCCTGAGCTCCCCCCTCGCCGCTCTGCCGGTGCCCCTCACTCCCGACCCGCAGCCCCCGCTGTCCCAGCCCTGAGCTCCCCCCTCGCCGCTCTGCCGGTGCCCCTCACTCCCGACCCGCAGCCCCCGCTGTCCCAGCCCTGAGCTCCCCCCTCGCCGCTCTGCCGGTGCCCCTCACTCCCGACCCGCAGCCCCCGCTGTCCCCGCCCTGAGCTCCCCCCTCGCCGCTCTGCCGGTGCCCCTCACTCCCGCCCCGCAGCCCCCGCTGTCCCAGCCCTGAGCTCCCCCCTCGCCGCTCTGCCGGTGCCCCTCACTCCCGACCCGCAGCCCCCGCTGTCCCCGCCCTGAGCTCCCCCCTCGCCGCTCTGCCGGTGCCCCTCACTCCCGACCCGCAGCCCCCGCTGCCCAGCCCTGAGCTCCCCCCTCGCCGCTCTGCCGGTGCCCCTCACTCCCGACCCGCAGCCCCCGCTGTCCCAGCCCTGAGCTCCCCACTCGCCGCTCTGCCGGTGCCCCTCACTCCCGACCCGCAGCCCCCGCTGTCTCAGCCCTGAGCTTCTTACTCGCCGCTCTGCCGGTGCCCCTCACTCCCGACCCGCAGCCCCCGCTGTCCCCACCCTGAGCTTCCCACTCGCCGCTCTGCCGGTGCCCCTCACTCCCGACCCGCAGCCCCTGCTGTCCCATCCGTGAGCTCCCCCCTCACCGCTCTGCCGGTGCCCCTCACTCCCGACCCGCAGCCCCCGCTGTCCCAGCCCTGAGCTCCCCCCTCGCCGCTCTGCCGGTGCCCCTCACTCCCGACCCGCAGCCCCCGCTGTGCCAGCCCTGAGCTCCCCACTCGCCGCTCTGCCGGTGCCCCTCACTCCCGACCCGCAGCCCCCGCTGTCTCAGCCCTGAGCTTCTTACTCGCCGCTCTGCCGGTGCCCCTCACTCCCGACCCGCAGCCCCCGCTGTCCCCACCCTGAGCTTCCCACTCGCCGCTCTGCCGGTGCCCCTCACTCCTGACCCACAGCCCCTGCTGTCCCATCCGTGAGCTCCCCCCTCGCCGCTCTGCCGGTGCCTCTCACTCCCGACCCGCAACCCCCGCTGTCCCAGCCCTTAGCTCCCCCCTCGCCGCTCTGCCGGTGCCCCTCACTCCTGCCCCGCAGCCCCCGCTGTCCCCGCCCTGAGCTCCCCCCTCGCCGCTCTGCCGGTGCCCCTCACTCCCGACCCGCAGCCCCCGCTGTCCCAGCCCTGAGCTCCCCCCTTGCCGCTCTGCCGGTGCCCCTCACTCCCGACCCGCAGCCCCCGCTGTCCCCGCCCTGAGCTCCCCACTCGCCGCTGTGCCGGTGCCCCTCACTCCCGACCCGCAGCCCCCGCTGTCCCAGCCCTGAGCTCCCCCCTCGCCGCTCTGCCGGTGCCCCTCACTCCCGCCCCGCAGCCCCCGCTGTCCCCGCCCTGAGCTCCCCACTCGCCGCTGTGCCGGTGCCCCTCACTCCCGACCCGCAGCCCCCGCTGTCCCAGCCCTGAGCTCCCCCCTCGCCCCTCTGCCGGTGCCCCTCACTCCCGCTCCGCAGCCCCCGCTGTCCCCGCCCTGAGCTCCCCCCTCGCCGCTGTGCCGGTGCCCCTCACTCCCGACCCGCAGCCCCCGCTGTCCCAACCCTGAGCTTCCCACTCGCCGCTCTGCCCGTGCCCCTCACTCCCGACCCGCAGCCCCTGCTGTCCCATCCGTGAGCTCCCCCCTCACCGCTCTGCCGGTGCCCCTCACTCCCGACCCGCAGCCCCCGCTGTCCCAGCCCTGAGCTCCCCCCTCGCCGCTCTGCCGGTGCCCCTCACTCCCGACCCGCAGCCCCCGCTGTCTCAGCCCTGAGCTTCTTACTCGCCGCTCTGCCGGTGCCCCTCACTCCCGACCCGCAGCCCCCGCTGTCCCCGCCCTGAGCTTCCCACTCGCCGCTCTGCCGGTGCCCCTCACTCCTGACCCACAGCCCCTGCTGTCCCATCCGTGAGCTCCCTCCTCGCCGCTCTGCCGGTGCCTCTCACTCCCGACCCGCAACCCCCGCTGTCCCAGCCCTGAGCTCCCCCTCGCCGCTCTGCCGGTGCCCCTCACTCCCGACCCGCAGGCTCTGCTGTCCCATCCGTGAGCTCCCCCCTTACCGCTCTGCCGGTGCCCCTCACTCCTGACCCGCAGCCCCCTCTGTCCCAGCCCTGAGCTCCCCACTCGCCGCTCTGCCGGTGCCCCTCACTCCCGACCCGCAGCCCCTGCTGTCCCATCCGTGAGCTCCCCCCTCACCGCTCTGCCGGTGCCTCTCACTCCCGACCCGCAACCCCCGCTGTCCCAGCCCTGAGCTCCCCCTCGCCGCTCTGCCGGTGCCCCTCACTCCCGACCCGCAGCCCCTGCTGTCCCATCCGTGAGCTCCCCCCTCACCGCTCTGCCGGTGCCCCCTCACTCCCGACCCGCAGCCCCCGCTGTCCCCGCCCTGAGCTCTCCACTCGCCGCTCTGCCGGTGCCCCTGACTCCCGACCCGCAGCCCCCGCTGTCTCAGCCCTGAGCTTCTTACTCGCCGCTCTGCCGGTGCCCCTCACTCCCGCCCCGCAGCCCCCGCTGTCCCCGCCCTGAGCTCCCCACTCGCCGCTCTGCCGGTGCCCCTCACTCCCGACCCGCAGCCCCCGCTGTCCCAGCCCTGAGCTCCCCCCTCGCCGCTCTGCCGGTGCCCCTCACTCCCGACCCGCAGCCCCCGCTGTCCCAGCCCTGAGCTCCCCCCTCGCCGCTCTGCCGGTGCCCCTCACTCCCGACCCGCAGCCCCCGCTGTCCCAGCCCTGAGCTCCCCCCTCGCCGCTCTGCCGGTGCCCCTCACTCCCGACCCGCAGCCCCCGCTGTCCCCGCCCTGAGCTCCCCCCTCGCCGCTCTGCCGGTGCCCCTCACTCCCGCCCCGCAGCCCCCGCTGTCCCAGCCCTGAGCTCCCCCCTCGCCGCTCTGCCGGTGCCCCTCACTCCCGACCCGCAGCCCCCGCTGTCCCCGCCCTGAGCTCCCCCCTCGCCGCTCTGCCGGTGCCCCTCACTCCCGACCCGCAGCCCCCGCTGTCCCAGCCCTGAGCTCCCCCCTCGCCGCTCTGCCGGTGCCCCTCACTCCCGCCCCGCAGCCCCCGCTGTCCCAGCCCTGAGCTCCCCCCTCGCCGCTCTGCCGGTGCCCCTCACTCCCGACCCGCAGCCCCCGCTGTCCCCGCCCTGAGCTCCCCCCTCGCCGCTCTGCCGGTGCCCCTCACTCCCGACCCGCAGCCCCCGCTGTCCCAGCCCTGAGCTCCCCCCTCGCCGCTCTGCCGGTGCCCCTCACTCCCGACCCGCAGCCCCCGCTGTCTCAGCCCTGAGCTTCTTACTCGCCGCTCTGCCGGTGCCCCTCACTCCCGACCCGCAGCCCCCGCTGTCCCCACCCTGAGCTTCCCACTCGCCGCTCTGCCGGTGCCCCTCACTCCCGACCCGCAGCCCCTGCTGTCCCATCCGTGAGCTCCCCCCTCACCGCTCTGCCGGTGCCCCTCACTCCCGACCCGCAGCCCCCGCTGTCCCAGCCCTGAGCTCCCCCCTCGCCGCTCTGCCGGTGCCCCTCACTCCCGACCCGCAGCCCCGCTGTGCCAGCCCTGAGCTCCCCACTCGCCGCTCTGCCGGT
>NC_134245.1:495703-573891 GCF_965152275.1 Natator depressus
CCTGAGGGCACTCGGGAGTCTGCAGCCACGTAAGGACCTGAACCTGGGGCATCTTCATCCCAGGCTGGTGCATGAATCTCTGGGCCACTATCCCTCTCCCACAACAGGAGTGGCACTGGCAAAGGGATCTCTCCCTCACTAGGGGCTTGCTACGGCTCCGCCAGGCTGGCCTGGTCCAACAGCGCATCTTAGGGGCACGGTATGGGGCACAGCTGGCCTGGCTGTCAGCAGTTGGCACCAGGGTCTGATCTCTGCTCTCCCCCGTCCCCCAGGTGTACTCCCTGGACAGGCCACAGACCCTCCACAACTGGTTCAGCCCCTACTGCTTTTTCGAAAAGAACAAGCAGATGGAGATGCTGGCAGAGCAGATTGCCACATTGTGTGAAACCCTGGAGGAGTATCCAGCCATCCGCTACAGGAAGTGAGTGTGCCCAGAGGGAGAAGGGTACCCGGCCATCCTCTACAGGAAGTGAGTGTGCCCGAGGGGAGGGGTACCCAGCCATCTGCTTCAGGAAGTGAGTGTGCCCGGGGGAAGAGGTACCCAGCTATCCCCTATAGGAAATGACTGTGCCATGGGGAGGTACCCGGCCATCCTCTACAGGAAGTGAGTGTGCCCAGAGGGAGAGGGTACCTGGTCATCTCCTACAGGAAGTGCGTGTGCCCCAGGGGAGGAGCTGTTTCTGACCCACAGGGTTTGTCTTTGCTGCAGGGACCATGAAGATAATTTCCACTTGGCGCACGCTGTGCTGGCCAAACTCAAGGAGTTCAAGGCATACGAGCCCAGCATGGGACAGGTGAGCAAGCTGTGCCGGCCACGCCCTCGCCATGGGACAGAGCCGCGGTGGAGGGGGAGCACATGAGAAGTAAAAGGAAGGAGGAGTGATTTAGAACCTGCTCGGAGATCCTGGCGGGGGGAGGGGTGGGGGTCTAGACCCCCTTGGAGATCCTGAGGGGTTGGCAGAACAATAGCATTTCCTCTGTGGCTGGACTAATGGCCCCAGCCCTTCTCTAACACAGGCTGTGGGCAGATCTCAAAGCGCTCTACAAAGGCCAGTGTCCTTATCCCCTCTGAACAGATGGGGAAACCGAGGCACCGACTGGGGAAGTGTGTGCCCAGCACAAGCTCTCTGTTTATAAACAGGGCAGTTCGGTCACCGCTTCGCACATAGAGCCTCTTCCACACCTGGACACTCCTGTCTGTGTGTGCTCCTACACCCATCACCATGGTATCGGAACCTCACTAATGAATTCAGCCTCCCAGGAGAGGCAGGGTGGGCTGTGTTACAGATGGGAAACTGAGGCATGCAGGGAGTCTGTCAGAGCAGGAATAGAACCCAGCTCTCCCCAGCCTTAGCCACAAGTCAGCCCTGGCCTGTGGGCTTCCCCCAGCTCCTGCCATCCCCGTCTCACCCCCAGCAGAGGGGAGCTGCAAACCCACCCTGCCCTGGATTCTTACACGGGAAACCCAGTGGCTCCTGTCCCCCTAGGAGAAGCAAAGTGATGTAAAATCCAAGGCCTGCCCAGATCTCTCCCTCCTGTTGCCTCTGCTCTTGCTTCCAGCCTTTGCTGCCTGCAGACTGTGCACCTGTGACCAACTGGGAATGTCTTTAATATCTTTTATGAATCCGATGTGTGCCTCAGTTTCCCCTATATATTTCATGGCTTCTCTGGTGGGGGGTGGGGAGGAAGGACTCTCAGGGAAGGTAAGAGTCATGGGGGGGGGTGTCCCCTCCCTGTCTTGGTGAAATGAAGAGAATCCAACCCAGATCAGCCTGGGGGCCAGAAAGACCGTGCCGGCTCCAATGGCTCCTGGCTGGATGCTCCCAGCAGGGAATTGGAGCAGGGCCCCCAGCTCGAGAACACAGGGTTAGGAAGGTTTGAGCTGGGGGATAAGTGGGGGAAGCTGGGAGCTCTCGCCTGAGAACTGACCAAGGTCAGGCCGAGGCTGGTCTACATGAGGAATTGGGTCGGTGCAACTGCGTCGCTCGGGGGCATGGGAAAGGCGGCGTCACTGAAGCGGAGCAGCTGCTGTAGTTTTGAGGGGAGCCTGGCACACACCTGGCTGCCCAAACCATCTACACAGGGAAGGCATTGACAGCATGCTTGTTAACCACCGGAGCTCCAGCCTACAGCCCCTGTCTGCCCTCCCCACCTGCGATTAGCAAAGATCAAAGTCCTGCTCCCTGCACACCCTGCTGCTGTTACTCCCGTGAGTCCCCCCAGGGATATTCCTGAGGCTCTTGCCAAACCTCCCTGTCACAGGTGAAAGCACTATCCCCATGTTACATGGGGGAAACTGAGGCATGGAGCAGCGTGCCAGGAGTAGGTGGCAGAGGCAGGAATAGGAGCCAGGAGTCCTGCCTGCCCAGCCCCCTTCAATAGAATCCAGACAGCACACCCACTGCAGGGCCGGGATTGCTGACTCAAGCCCCTGCTCTCAATGCAATGCTGGCTCCATGCCGCACAATCCCGGCCGGCCAGTCCAATGTGCCCCTGCCTTGCCAGCTGGCGCAGAAAGAACCCCAGGGTCTCTTGTAGCATGGCCTCTAGCAGGCAGGTCTCCAAAGCCACCCAGCCCGCGGTCCCGGCACCCTGGGGCCTTGTCTGCACTAGTCCCTCTTGCCTTGATGTTTCCCAGCTGCCAGCCCTGAGGGGTAGCTGGGACAGGCAGTGCTGTGGCACCCACCAGTGCACTAACCACCCCTCTGGTCTGGGCAGGGTGGGGTGACCCGGTGGTTACGCCAGCCCCCATCTGCACTCGGGGATCCCTCCAGCAGAGCCGAACTGGCAAAGGTGTGAGCAGAGTCCCGTGGGGGGTGGGGGCTGGGCATAGCAACCCATCCAGGCTGGGTAGGGCTGGAGAGGAATGAAGGCGCCAGCTCTGGGTTCATGTCCCTGCTCTGCCACAGACTCCCTGTGTGACCTTGGGTGAGTCACCCAGCCCCTCTGGGCCTCCATCCCCCTCTGCAATGGGGTGGCAGCCCTGCCCAGCCCCACGTGCATGGGGGGCAGGATGCAGCAATGATAGTGCTACAGTGGTGGGGGCCAGATACTCCTCCAAGAGAGGCGCTCCCCCATCAGCCTCAACCCATTTACTCAGAGGCTGTGGAGACCTGCCAGGCGGGTGGGTGGTGGCTGATCCGACGTTCTGCTCCCGAGCATGGCTGAAAATCGGGCCACGTACTGAGGTCGGACAGCTGGGGAAGCATCAGGGGCTGTATGTCCCCCCTGCCCCCAACTGTCTGTGCTACCCAGCGAAGAGCAGACGCAGCCCCTTGCCGAGGTGCTCCTGGGTGGGCTTGGGTTCCACTGGGGCTGCTGGAGCCGGTTTCAGAGCCGTCTGCCATGAGAGCGCAGGGCTGGTCTCCTATCGCCACCTGCTGTGCAAAGAGGGCAGTGCATGCTGATCAGGCAGGGAGCGAGGGCTGGGCCAGCCTCCCCATGATGTTTGTCTGAGATGCTGACCATTTGAGTGGACTCTGTCCAACTGGATGCTGGGGGGCCACCCAGGCTGGGAGTGGGGAGCTAGAGCCTCATATGGGGTCCCAGCTCAGATGCAAGGTGGGGCATAGGGATAACGTCCCATCGTCCCCCTCTGGGACCTTGTATCAAAGAGTCTCTGGGCCTGGTGTTGGTTCATGATAAACTAGCCAGGCCCTTCTGGTGTAGTTCCCCCCCTCCCTATGCAGCAAATGGGGCAGGGGGCAGTCGGGGGGCTGCCTTGTAAGGGGCATGCTCCCGTTGGTGGAGAGGCACGAGCAGAGAACGTGCTTGGGGGAGGGGGGCATTGCTATTTGCACGAGGGGCAGGTAGCCCGTCCCTGCAGGGTGGGGAGCTCTCCCTGCCAGTCAGGGCGGGACCCCAGGGCACGTCCCAGCTAGCTTAGGGGGTGTCTCTTGGCTTCCCCTGGGGTTGGGGCTGGGCCACAGAGAGGGCGGGTGGTGAAGTTTCAGGCCACCAGGGCCCATTGGATTGTGCCATGTAAGCCAGGCCAGGAACCCTCCGCCAGAGCAGGGGCTGACGGGTTTCTCTCTCCTTTGCCCCAGGGCCCTGACAAAGCCCGTTCTCAGCTGCTGATCGTGGACCGGAGCTTCGACCTGGTGTCCCCACTGCTGCACGAGCTCACCTACCAGGCCATGGCCTACGACCTGCTCAGCATCGAGAAAGACACCTACAAGTAGGGCCTGGCTGCCAGCAAGGGGCGCCCCGCACCCCTCCTCAGGCGGGCTGGGGGGGATGTGACCCAGCACCTGCACTGCTCCGCAGCCCCCACACCGGGGGGAGGGGTGCCACAGCCTGACCCTGTCTCCCCCCTGCAGGTACGAGACGACGGGCATCAGCGACTCGCGGGAGAAAGAGGCGCTGCTGGGTGAAGACGACGAACTCTGGGTGCAGCTACGCCACATGCACATCGCTGACGTCTCCAAGTGAGCGCGCTCAGCCCTGCCCCCTGACGCACCCCTCCATGCCCCGCCCATCCACCGGACATGCCCCTCCGTGCCCCACCCAGGGCCGGGACCCATCCACCCCCGGACACACCACTCCGTGCCCCACCCAATGCCAGGACACCCCCAGACACACCCCTCCGTGCCCTGCCTAGTGCCGGGACTCGCTACCCCCTACTTTGGCACAGCCTTCCCCTCCCCGCCCACTGCCAGGACCTCCCCCCTCGGACACACCTCTCCCACCCAGTGCCAGGACAGCCCACCCCGTTGACACACCCCTCCCCCTCTTTTCCAGTGCCAGGACTTCCCCCATCCTCCCCTTCAGATACACCCCTCCCCACCCTGGGGCCCCCTCAGACACACCCCTCCCCTTTCCTTCCCACCCAGTGCTGGAACCCTACTCCCCCTTGGATACACTCCTCTCCCACCCAGTGCAGGGACACCCCCCCCGCAACACACCCCTCTCCTGCTCAGTGCCAGGACTCCCCCTCCCCCTCCCACCCAGTGCTGGGGCTTGTCCCTCAGACATGCTCCCCTCTGAGTGCTGAGACCCCCTGGACCCAGCCCCTCTCCTCAGACGACCTCTGAGCGCTCCCTTCCAGAGCCACTGTCCACATCTCCTCTCGGGGATCCCCCTGGACACTGTCTTTCCCCGAGCCCAAGGTCTCCCCATGCACCTCACAGCTCCCTTGAGTGAGTCCCTCGCCGACCTCCTCCTGGGCCTGCCACTGCCCCCAGGCCCCCCCAGCAGGGCACCAGGAGCCCCCTGAGGTGCACTGAACTCTGCCTTGGGGTAACTTAGGAAGAGGGGGTCCCCCCGGCCTGTCTGAGGCTCTCGAGGCAGAGAACCCTGGTGCCCGTGGGGTGGGGGCTCCATCCCCTGTAGCATAGGACATGGCACCCCCTACCTCCAAGACAGTGCCTGGCTCCGTCCTGACCCCTCTCCCTGCTGCAGGAAGGTGACGGAGCTGCTGCACACCTTCTACGAGAGCAAGAGGCTGACCACGGACAAGGTGCGGCGGGAGTTGGGGGGAGTGATTGGGAGTCCGGGATGGGGGGACCCATCCCATTGCCACTGATGGGGAGGAGAAGCTATCCTGCTGCCCCAGGAGGGGTTGGCGGGGGCTGTCCCATTGCTCCCAGGATTTGCCTGTAAAAGGCTAAGAGGTGTATATGGAGTCCCCTGCCCCCCAGCCAGAGCTCTGGAGCTCCCCACAGTGGGGGAGGGCAGAGGCCCATGGGGTGGGGTCAGACAGCAGGATCGGGACTGCGCAGGGAAAGCTGCAGGGAGCCAACGCTGGCATCTCCCCGGCCCGCTGCCACTGTACACCCTGAGGGGCGCTCGGGGTGTGGGGCTCCTGTCTCATTCCAGCTGGCCTGGGAAGGGCAGGTCTAACCTAAGCCGCAGCCACGCGTGGCCTGAGTGACCCGCCCTGGCACGCGTGGCTGGGCTGCTGCGGCTGTCCCCAGGTGAGGCCTCTGCCCTGCAGGGGGCTCCGTGCGCTGGGAGGGGCTGGGATCTCACCACCGCCTCCCTCCAGGCCAACATCGAGGACCTGTCCCAGATCCTGAAGAAGATGCCCCAGTACCACAAAGAGCTGAACAAGGTAACGGGGCTGGGGCTGTTAGTGGGCGGGGGGCAGGGCATTCAGTGGGGCTGATGGGAGGGGCAGGGTGCTCTGTGGGGCTAGTGAGGGACAGTAGGGACTCTCCTTGGGGGCAGGGCACTCTGGGGCACTCCGCTTTACTACCTGATGAGAGCTGCTGACCTGTCCGGTCGGGCAGAACCATTTTCCCCCCAGGTGCTGTGTGGCACCATGGGCAGCAGCCTGCCTGTCAGTGCCCAGAGCTGCCACGTTTGCCCCAGCAAGGGCAGCCCTTGGGTAACACCCGTGCCCTGCTGCTGCAGCTCTCAGGAGAGGGCCTTGGGGGGCTTGCAAACCAGCCCTTTGGAGCCACTCCTGGTGCCACTGGGCCATGTGCCAACAGAAATCTCCTGGCCACTGGCACAGGTACCCCGACACCTGCTGGTCTCCAAGCCCCCAACCTCGTGGTGACTAACAGAGAAGCCGTGGGCTGTTTTGGAAGCTGCTCCCTCGTCCTGATCCTCCCCTCCCGCTGCCCCGCTCCACCCCAGAGGTGGCTGCACATCAGTGCTGGGCAAAACTATCCCTATATACTCAGCTTCTACAGCCGATTGGGGCTGCCCCTCTGGCTGAGGGGCCCTCCTTGTGGGTTGGGGGGTTCAGGTGCTCTGGACCAGCCGGTGATGCAGTAAACTCCCCCCTCTGCCCCGGTCTCTCCCCGCAGTTCTCCACACACCTGAACCTGGCCGAGCGCTGCATGCGGCACTTCAAAGGGACAGTGGAGAAGCTGTGCAGCGTGGAGCAGGTGGGTCTGTGGGCAGAGCCTGGCTTGGGGGCAGAGTCTGGCTCATGGTCTCAGCCTGGAGAGAGGGGTCTCAGAGCCGCAGGTTTGCTGGAGCCAGGGCCAGCCCCCCCATGCAGCACCGGGGATGCAGAAGGGAGACATGGGGCTCGGGTTACTCCCTTGGGGCCCGTTGCTCACCCCAGAGGGAGCTGACCCCAGGGAGGAAGGGGCCCTGGCACGGAGTAGGTGAGCTGTGGGTCATGGGGCCCTCACGTCTCCCATCCTGCTGCGGGGGCGGGAGGAAGCAGAGTGGCCTGACCTGGGCCTTGTGTGTGCGCCCCCTCCCCCGACAGGACCTGGCCATGGGAACGGACGTGGACGGGGAGAAGATCAAGGACCCCGTGAAGATCATTGTGCCCGTCCTGCTGGACCCCAGCGTGCAGGCCTACGACAAGATCCGCATCATCTTGATCTACATCTTCCTGAAGAATGGTAACGCCACAGGCCTGCAGGGGGAGCACTGGGGGGCCTGCTGCTGCAGGGGGCATTCCTGGAGGCAGGGCCCAGGCCTGTGGGGCTGGGGGGGAATAGCACTGCTCAGACTGGCACGCCCCCCAGCCATGTAGGGCGCCTCCTGGCCAGCCGCTTCCCAGGGCCTGTGTCCAGCCTGGCTCTACGGCCCTGCCTCCCCTCTGCCCACCTCTCAGTGCCTGCAAGCCTGCCAGTGCGCTGTGCCCACGCTCCGCACTGCCCCCTGGGGTCGGACCTGGTGGCCTTTGCTCCCCGCTGCTGCCTTCCGAGCAGTGTCCGCTCTCCACACTCCCCCCAGCCCATTCTCTGCAGGGAGGGGAAATGGAGACACACACCCGGAGCAGCCCCCCGGCCCGTTCTCTGCAGGGTGGAGGGACATCCCTCTCTTCCTGCAGGCTGTTCAGATACCATGTTTTGTCTCTGCGCCTCCTGCGACCAGTCCCCTGCCCACCCCTTGTGTCATCCCTGTACCAGCTCCCTGCTTCTTGCTGCATCCAGCCCCTTCCCCAAACTCACCAGGGCCTAGGGAACCTCCCTGACCCTGACACTTGGCACAGTCCCTCTTCCCCCTTCGGTTCCTGCCTCATGGTGTCTTGGTGGGGCAGCACCCTGCTCCGGGGCTTTTCCTGTAACCCTGCTCAGGCACTGCCCCTGGGCCCATTGCCCAGGCCAGAGTGCCCTCATGGGGCTCCTCTGGCTGCCTGGCTGCCCAGTTTCCTGGCCAGGGGGTGCTGTGGAGTTGCCAGGCCTCCCCGTCTGCACTAAGCAGCAGTAAATGGTTTGGGAGGGCGGGGCGGGGGGGGCACGTTGCCCTCCCTCCAGCTCAAGGCCTCACAGCCTTAAAGAGCCAGGGCTCGGCTCTGACATTGCACCTGACTGGCCGCAGAAGGGGGAGCGCAGATCAGGGGGACGGGGGCTCCCATTGCACTGCCAGGGGGAGCTAGAGAGACCCCTGCCCCCAGCGCCTGAGAGAACCTGTTGAGGGAGGAGCAGCAGGAACCTAAATTCGATCACTAACTGTGGGGTCCAGTGGGTTAGAGCGGATGATGCTGGGAGCCAGGACTTCTGGATTCTGTCCTCAGCTCTGGGAGGGCAGTGGGGTCTAGTGGGGGCTGGGAGCCAGGACTCCTGGGTCTACCCCCAGCTCTGAGAGGGGTGGGAAGAGCAGGATCTCAGGATTTGATCAGGGAACTAGGACTCCTGGGGCCACGGACTGATGGGCCTGGGCTGTGGGTGCGTCCCAGGGGTGCTAGCGCTGACCTGTCTGTCCCCGTGCAGGTGTGGACAAGGGGAACCTCACCAAGCTGATCCAGCATGCCAACATCCAGCAGCAGAGAGACATCATCCACAACATGCAGTTCCTGGGCATCTCTCTCAGGCCTGGGGTAAGGGACTGGGGCCAGGGGCCAGCAGCTGTACCCATGCCAGGGGGCAGATCTGTGCTGCACAGGGGAGCCCAGGCCATCCTGGAGGTGCCCCCCTATGGCAGTGACCTACTCCCAGCACAGAGGTGGCCTCTGTCCCTGTACAGTGGGGTGACGCCCTCCCCATATGAGGGTGACCCCCGAGTTACTCCCCATCTGGGGTGACTTCTTCTGCCCCTCAGAGGATTCTGGGAGTCAGGACCTCAGATCGCCAGGGAGCTGGAGCTGGGGACCACTGCTTGGGGTGGCCATGCGGCGAATGGGGGGAAGCAGCTCTGTTCTCCCATCAGTCTCTCTCCCCTCCTCTCTCTCTCTCTCGCTCAGTGATCCATTCTGTTCTTTTCTCTGCCTCTCCCCTGCCAGCCTGGCGGGCGCGACTCAGGTAGGCCGCGCGCTCCCTGTCTGCCCCCGTTCCCACCCCGCACCTCCTCCCTGCTGCCTCTCACCCCCTCTCCCTTCCTCCCCCAGAGCGGGCAGCTGCGACCGGAGAGGAAGGTGCGGCTGGAGTCCAGCTACCAGCTCTCCCGCTGGACCCCCATGCTCAAGGAGATCATGGAGGTACCGGGCCATCTGCTTCCTGGCTTTGGGGGTGGGGTCGCAACTGGCAGGCTGGGCCCAAGGGGGAGGGGTTGGTTTGGGGTCAACCATGTGTAGAGCCCTGCATATCTGCGCACCATTTCTGCGGATAGTGGATCGCCTGCAGATACAACCGTGCAGGGCTCTACTCCCCAGCAGCGCCTGGCCCGTGGCGTCCGGCTCAGGCAGCCTGGGGGATGCAGCGCGCTCGGGGCCGCTGGCCCGCAGCCAGTGGCTGGGCGACAGGTCGGAGTCGGGGCTGTCCGGCACCCACTCGCTCTGCCGCGCTGCTTCCTGTCCAGCAGCTCGAGCAGCACCAGTGTCCCCACCAGCTCCTGGGCAGCAGGATTTGGGATTGGAGTGGGTGGGGCCCCGGCGCCCCACCCCTCCACCCCTCTGTGATGCAACATGCTCTGCTGCGGCTGTGTACTGTCGCTCATGACCCCCCAGGAGCGGCACGTGATGAGACACCCCTTCCCCCAAGCCCCCACCACCTCCACACTGCCCCTTCTCCTCGAGACCCCGCCCCCTCCACGCTGCCCCTTCCCTGCAAGACCCCTTCCCCACCCTCGCTAGCTACTGGTGAGGATGCGGATACAGGGAAAAGACGGCTTGTGGATCGCGGGCTGATGCACATCCACACTTTTGTATCTGCTCAGGGCTCTAGCCACGTGAGGGGCTCATCAGAGAGTCCTCTCCTGCTGCCGTCCTTAGGGGTCCTCAATCCTAGACACGAGTGCAGGGGAGTTGTCTTACCCGGTGCCGAGATGCTGCCACCTCTGGGGTGGGCCATGGGCGGTTTATACAGCGGTCCCTCACCGGGGCTGAATTCTTCCTAAGGAGTGGCAGGCAGCTATTAACAGCCGCCCAGCAGCGCTGCCCGAGAGTCTAGGGCAGGAGGTGATCAGTGTGTGGGGCTGGAAATGCAGGGGATCCAGGCAGCACACTGTCATGACTGGCACTGGAATCTGAATGGCTGGCAGGGCCCTTGGTGCAACCTCCAGTGAGGAGCAGCTGTGTGACGCTCATCTAAAGGATGAACTCCTGCAGCACAGTACTGGTCACGCCCCCTGCAGACCCCCCCCCCCCGCCCGCTCCTTGCAGTACAGCGCCCCCTAGCGCCGCACTGGGGCAGCACTGACTGCCAGGGGAGAGTGACCCCTGCAGAGCCCCCCGCCTGCTCCCTGCAGTACAGTGCCCCATAGAGCCGCACTGGGGCAGCACTGACTGCCAGGGGAGAGTGTCCCCTGCAGAGCCCCCCGCCCCTCTCCCTGCAGTACAGCGCCCCCTAGCGCCGCTCAGGGGTCAACACTGACTGCCAGGGGAGAGTGCCCCCTGCTGAGCCCTCCGCCCCTCTCCCTGCAGTACAGCGCCCCCTAGCGCCGCACTGGGGCAGCACTGACTGCGAGGGGAGAGTGTCCCCTGCTGAGCCCTCTGCCCGCTCCCTGCAGTACAGCGCTCCCTAGCGCCGCACTGGGGCAGCACTGACTGCCAGGGGAGAGTGACCCCTGCAGAGCCCCCTGCCTGCTCCCTGCAGTACAGTGCCCCATAGAGCCGCACTGGGGCAGCACTGACTGCCAGGGGAGAGTGTCCCCTGCTGAGCCCCCCGCCCGCTCCCTGCAGTACAGCGCCCCCTAGCGCCGCTCAGGGGTCAACACTGACTGCCAGGGGAGAGTGTCCCCTGCTGAGCCCCCTGCCCGCTCCCTGCAGTACAGCGCCCCCTAGCGCCGCACTGGGGTCAACACTGACTGCCAGGGGAGAGTGCCCCCTGCTGAGCCCTCTGCCCGCTCCCTGCAGTACAGCGCCCCCTAGCGCCGCACTGGGGTAATAGAGCACCCTCTGCTGACTCACTAGCACCCCCCAGCACCCAGTAGCTTTTCCTTAGAGGTCTCCTGTCCAAGCACTGCCTGGGCCCAAACCTGCTTAGCTTGTGAGAGGTGACATGGTCACTCCATCCCCCGACTCTTGCTGGGGGCTGAGCCCCTCATCGCCCTGCCCTGTGGGGCACTCCTCAAGGGGGTGGGGGGCACACTTAGTTGCCTTCAACCTATTGGCTTGGGGCTCCTCCAGGCCAAGAATTAACCCGCCGACCGGAGCTCCTGTCCCTGGCAGATCACAGGTGGGAGGCTCCCAGGCCCCTGTTCCAGCGTTTTGATGGTTCCTCCTGTGGGATTTTGGGGCAGGCAGTTGCGGTAGCCTCAATCCCATGCCTAATCCAATCGGGGTGCCCCCTCTCTGCGCCAGCCACAGCTTGGCAGGCCTTAAGCTTCCCTGTACAAGTCAATGCAGCAGACTAATGTAAAAGCCCCTATTATGTGGCATTAGGATGTATCATATCCTGGGCCCCCTGCGTGCCTGGGACACACCTCATGGAGCAAGAGGCAGGGCCTGGATCTGCCCGCAGCAGGAAAGGGGCACTGAGGGCAGCCCCCTGCCTCCCCCCGCCCACCTTCCAAATGAGGGGCCCTGGATCTGGCTGCAGGAGGTCTCCGCCCTCCTCATAAGGGTGGATGGGTGGGGAGTTCACAGCAGGGCACTGAGCAGCTGAGGGGATGTGGGGAGATGGGGGGGCATCACTGGAGGAATCAGCGTGTTCTTTGCTGGCTCCCCATGCCCCACCCTGGAAAGGGGGCCCAGGCTGCTCCCCCCAGGGACTGTCAATCATTCAGTGCGGAGCCGTCCCAGCCCCTCCTCCCCAATGGGGCCTGGCTTGGCCACCAGATCCGAGGTTCCTGCTGCTTGGCCCCTGCTGATCTGTCCTCCCTCCACCCCCCACCCCCCGCCAGGACATCATTGAGGACAAACTGGACAAGAATCTGTGGCCCTTTGTGTCGGACCCGGTCCCTACCACCAGCTCCCAGGCTGCTGTCAGGTAAGGCTGAGCCTGGCTGGGCTGTGGGTGGCAGAGCCCCGACACACACACGCCAGGATGTAGGAGCCTCTCTGCCTGGGAGTGTGTGGCCAGGACCCTGCCGTCTACGGGAGAGGGGATGTCCAAGAGCCTGGAGCCCTGGACCCCTCTTACCATGTACCCCGCGCCCCAGCAGTCCCTCCACACACCAGGGCCCAGAATGGAGGAAAGGGACTGGCCAAGCTTTAGACAGCACCCCCAGCCCAGCGCAGGTGCCACCCTCCCCTACTCCCTCTTGCCTGCTTTGGGACTCCTGTCCCACTCCCTTGGGCAGGGCCTGCCCCCCAGCCTTCTCCAGGCCCTGCCCTTCCATCTGGCATTCCCTCAGCGAGCCCCTGGTATCCACACTGCCCCTCTCTCCCCCCAGCGCCCGCTTTGGGCATCGGCACAAGAACAAGCCAGCGGCCGAGTACCGGATGGGCCCGCGCCTCATCATTTACGTGCTGGGTGGGGTGTCCATGTCTGAGATGCGCTGCGCCTACGAAGTGACCCCGGCCACCAAGGGCAAGTGGGAGGTGGTGATCGGTGAGTGGGGCGAGTCCTGGGGGGAAGGGCGGCTGGAATGCCCAGGTCAGGGAGAGTTGGGACCCCCTGGGAGGGGGAGACCCTAGAACTGCCTGCCCAGCACCCACAGGGCTCCCATGCTACCCTCTGTCCTCCCACACCCGGGGGCCTGGGAAGAGATGTGCTTGCCCCACATGGCCTGTATCTAGCCGCCTGATCTCCTGGCCTCTGGCTCCCCAGGCCTCTCATTGCCCAGGGACCATGTGTGGGGGCCCAGTCAGACACCCCCAGTAACTCCCATAGGGATATGGCTCACCCCCTGCACACACCCCTCGAAGACCCAAGGGTGAGGAACACTGTCAGCGCGTGGATTCTTGCCTGGCTGTGCAGGGTACAGCGGCACGAGGGGTGCGGTGCCAGGCCACGGGGGGTAGGAGACAGTCCCTCCCCCCCTGCACTAGAGCAGGGTCCAGCTGCAAGGATGGGGGTGATGGTGATGCCAGCCACATACCTGCCCCACTGAGCCCACCGCTGCCAACCACCTCTCTCTCCCCCAGGTTCCAGTCACATCCTGACCCCCAAGCGCTTCCTGGATGACGTCCAAACCCTCAACCAGCTGGACCCCGAGGAGGCCTAGAAGCAGCCCCCTCCCCGCAGAGACTCTGCCCCCCACAGCTTGCTGTCCCCAGCTCCACCTGCTCTTCTCAACAAGGCACCTTCCCCCCTACTCCTGGCTGCGGTGTCAGTTCTTGGGCGGGGGGAGGACCCCCAGGCTGCTTGGCTGTTCGGGTAGGGGGCAGGCCAGGCTTCCTCCCTCTGGCACAGCCTCTAGGGCTGTAACCCTTTGTGCCCCGTGGCCACCCTGCCCCCGATGGGGTAGGGGGAGAGTCAGGCTCCATTATCTACCAGCTTCAGCCATTCCTACCTCCCCTGCCTGGGACCCAAAGCACAGCCCCTCTCCCTCCCCCCGTCCTGTCACCCCTCTGCCAGCGATGGGGGGCACACAGAGGCTGCTACCAGCATCTGGCTTTGTGGGGGGGATGTGACCCAGCCACTGACCCCCAGGCTGTGTCTGTCCAGTCTGCAAAGGGTTAAAGAGAACCCCCCCCTTCTGCCCCCATATCATCCCCATTCCCCGCCTTGGGGTGCTGGCCCAGCCCTGGCTCCCTGCACCCCTCCCATCACAGCCTGGCACCCTGGCCTCTTGGCCCTGTCCCCCAGTGGGGACTCGGCTCCCGAAGGGGGGAGGGGTCCTAGCAGGAGTTGCAGTCAGAGGGCCCAAGTAAGTGGGGGGGGGGCCAGGACTGCGTAGGAGGCGCGTCCAGGGTTGGGCAGCAGCAGGTTGGGTGACCCGATGTCCCGATTTTATAGGGACAGTCCTGATATCTGGAGCTTTTTCTTATATAGGCCCTTATTACCCCCCACCCCTTGTCCCGATTTTTCACACTTGCTGTCTGGTCACCCTAGCAGCAGGGCAGAGCGGGCTCGCCACCCCGATGGGCCTGGATCAAATGCCCCTGCCCAGTGGCAGACACCTCCCCACTGCCTTTCCCTGGGTATCAGAGCCACGCCCTGGGCACCTGGAGCCCCAGCTCCATCTGAGGCAGCCAGCTCCAGCCCCCTTGGGTCTGATCAAGCCCTGAGCCAAGCCTCACCCCCTGAATCCCACGGGCCCTAGAGATCCTCTCCCTCTTGCCCGCCAGCAGGGCTGTGCTGGGGCAAGCGCTGGCAGGAGTGATCCCAGGTACAGGCAGTGACCTCCTTTACCGGGAGTGACCTCCGGGGGGTGGGGGGCGCAGGGGGAGAGTTTTTGTTTGTTCGCAGCTCTGAGGCGCCCCCCCCCCCATCCCGCCCATTATCACAAAGTCAGTGCTGGCCCTGCCCCCGGCTACTGCCCTGCTGGGCATGTGCCTGGCCAATGAAGTGCATTGCCAAAGGCTGGCCGAGGTCTCTGCTGCTGTTCACAGGCGGGGGAAGGGAGGGCACAGGGCGGGGCGGGTGGCTGAGGGCCCAGGGAGCGGGATCTCCCCAACTCCCCCTCCGGCCCTGCTGCAGGTCCCAGGTGTCCTGGCTCCGAGTCACCCGGCCAGCGCTGCCTCCCCCCCGCGGGAGCAGGGTGGGGCAGTGGCTGCTCCTTTCACTGTTGGACCAGGGCCTGGGGGCAGCTCTGCTCTGGCCTGTGGTCGCCCCCTGCCGGTGCAGTGCTGGCTCACCCAGCCGTGCCCCAGAACCTACACAGTTCCCCGTGGCCCCCTGCCCCTACTGCCTTGTTCTGCCTCTGGTCCGTGTGCCAGAGGGACCAGGAGGGAGCCTCAGGAGTCCCCGCAAGCCAGCTATGGGGTCCCCATCAAGTGTGGGGTTGGGGCAGGCACTGAGTGAGCACCAGGGCCCAGCCCCCAGGCTGGCCCCCACAGGGAACCATACCCACCCAGCCCCTGCCCCTCCCAGAATCAGCGCGGGAACCCAGCCCTCTGCGTCCCAGCCCCTGCTCTAACCACTAGCCCCTGCTTCCTGCTCAGATGTGGGACAGAACACCTGCCCCCTTGGTCCCCCTCTAGGGCCTGGCCTTTGCCCCAACCCCCACCTCCTCCGTCCTCCTGTGCCTAGAGCTGCCCCAGGGTCCCGCCTGCCCTCTCCCAGCCCATCCCCTGCTCCCTTGGTGCCCAGGGGGTGCTCAGCCAGCCCTCCCCCCCGACCTGCAGTGTCCCAGCCAGGCCAGTGGGGGGGGGAGGGCGAGGGGCGGGGAGGAGAGCAGCACGGCTATTGCAGGCAGTTGGGGAAGGCGGGGGGCTGGAGGGCACTGACTTGGCCATGCAGCCAAGGGTTGGGGCCTGGGCTGAGCCAGGTTTGGCACAGGGATGGCCTGGCTGGGTGCGCCCTGTTTGTGATCATCTGGGCCTGGCCTAGGCCCCGTCAGGCTAGCCCCCCTTCAAGCCCAGTGCCCCTGGCTGGCTCACGGGAGGGCAGGCGGCTGCTTCCCAGCCCAGCTGGGGGCTGCCCTGGGCGGGAGACAGGCAGAGGGAGAAGATGCAGTTCCTCTCCGCAGCACCAGGGGACCAGCCAGGTCAGGCACTCTCAGCCCGTGCGCCCCCTGCAGCCCAGACTCTGCATTGCACCCCTCCTGCGCCCCTCCCCATCTCACCCTGCCATGGCTCCCCAGCACCTGCCAGCCTCAGAGTGCCCCAGGCTTGGCCAAAGATGATTTTTGAGTGGGCTTGGAAAATGCCCAGCAGCACCCGTGTGACACGAAACCGCAATAACAGACACCCAGAGCGGGAGTGACTCACATGGATTTGGGGGCAGAGCTGGGCATGGAACCCAGGAGTCCTGCCTCCCAGCCCCTGATCTAACCCCTAGACCCTACTCCCCTCCCAGAGCGCAGCACAGAACCCAGGAGTCCTGCCTCCCAGCCCCTGATCTGACCCCTAGACCCTACTCCCCTCCCAGAGCTCAGCACAGAACCCAGGAGTCCTGCCTCCCAGCCCCCTTGCTCTGCCCATCCTTCTCTCCCCTCATACTCCTGCTAATAATTGCACACGCAGCCTGCTGGGGAATGTGCCCCGGCCCAGGTCAGCCCCTTAGAGCCCAGCAGGCCCTGTTTCCCCTGCCCCCTGGGCCAGCTCCTCTCTCCCTGCTGGGCAAACGAGCACGGCCAGCGCTGCGTGCCTGCTGTGGACGGGGTGAAAGACCCTGGCACCTCGGATCTGCTGCTCGGGCCCAGCCTCAATCTGCTCAGCTGCGGAGCTTTCCATCCCTGATCCCCGTGGGGAATTATCAGCCACAATTAACGGCCATTTGGATCATCGCTGTGCGGCTGCCAGGCAGGTGGGCGGCAAATTGGGGGCGCGGAATTAAAAAGCTCCGGCGGAGACACCTGCCCAACTGGGGGCTCGCCAGCTCCCACCATGGCTGCTCTTACAGCTGGGCTGCCACCGGGGCTCCGTGTGCACCCCTGGCCTGCACCTTGAGCAAGGGGGACCCCAGCCACACACGCTGTACCCCTCAGCCTGCCCCCAGAAGCATGAGGGGGGTGCAGGCCTGAGACAGCTGGCCATGGGCCTGGTCGGTGCCAGGAGGGAGGGTGGGTCCAGCAGACAGGCCTAGCCCCTCTGCCCTGGCTCTGCCATGCTCTGCCCCAGGCCCTGGTGAGGGCAGCTGGAGAGGGCTGCACGCATCAGCCCATGCAGTGAGCCTGGGGGAGCTGATCACTGTGCTGGTCCCAGCCCTGGGGGCTGGTGGGAATGGGGTGCCAAGATGCCCCTGTCTCCCAGTGCTAGCTGTGCCAGGGCCCCCAAGACCTTTGGGCCTGGATTGGGGGGATCGTGACTATGGCGGAGCTGGGACCCAGGGACAGGTGAGGCTGCACCAGGCTTGCAGAAGAGCTCATCCTGCAGAGACCTGCATGCAGACCCTGCTGGAGGGAGATTGTTTGGGGCAGAGCGGGGTGACTTGGGGGGCTTACAGCAGGGCTGGGGGGAGGCAGTGGGGGTAGCAGGGAGGGGGAGAGGTTTACAGTAACTGCAAGCTGTATACAGTGCATGGGTGGAGGGGCCGGGGGGTGATTTGGGGTGGGGCAGTGGGAGGCAGGAGGTGCGGGTGGGTGATACCCCCATGCAGTGGCAGTGCCCCCTGTAGGCAGCACAGGTGCATCCAATGGGCCCTAGAGGAAATATTTCTAAAGATCGGAGTTCACCAAACCCAGGCTGAGCTAGCCCTGTCCCCAACCTGCCCATCCCTTGTGGGTATGGACTGCAGCCCGGTGCCCCCTGCCCTGGGCCTGGCCATGCTGGGGGCTGAGCGATCCCAGAATGATGCCCAGTGCACACCCCTTCTCCCGGGCAGGGACCCAGCATCTCGTCCCCCAGCCCTCCCCAGAGTCGGCCCCCAACCTCCAGGGCTGGGCGGGGGGTGGGGAAGGCGACCGGCCTGAGCCAAGTTCACAATTATGCAACCAGCCCGTGTGATGCTGCTTATCATCTTACCGCGCAGCCCAAAGCCGGCTCACCCGCCACTTTCGTGGCATTTCGTTGCCTGAAATTAAATCTCATTTCCTAATTACTGGGTGGGCTCCAGCTGCTGGGCTGGGCTGGGCTTTAAGAAGGGGGCAGCATAGTGTGATCAGCATCAGTCACAGAGACAGCCTGTTGGAGAGAACCCCCCCAAAGCCCGAGACCCCCCTCACCACAGCCAGCCCCCCAGGCTGCATCTAACGAGGCCCACTCACCTCCCTCTGCCCTGCAGGAAACTCAGCCTGGCCGGTTCCTACAGGGCCCATCCAGCCCAGTATCCCCTCTCCCTGCTGTGAGCAAACGTCAGGCCCTGCCCACTTGCACGTTCCCAGAATCTGGCGAGCCCAGCGCTGATCGTGCAGAAACGCGCAGTCCTGGACAGTGCTCGGCACAAAGGACTCACACAAACACATTCCAGAAGCGTGGTACAAAAACCACAATATCAAGAATGGCACAAAACCATTCCCCAAGGATAACAGGAACACACTGAGCCCTCCTAAAAGATAAGGTCAAATACCAACATAATAAATACAAATGTTTCAATCAAACCAACATGTACAAAAAAGTGGACAATAACTAGCCAGGTCAGAGGGCAGTATCTAAGTCAGAGGGGCAGCTTGTTTGTATCAGGGTATCTCTGAGAGAATGTGTTGGTCCAGCCAAGGGGGAAATGGAAAGTCCTGCCATTCACTGAGCTGTGTCCATTGTCACAGGCATACATGTCTTAGTATCCTCGTAGAGTCTGCCGGGTGCTATTACCATGCCTTGTCAACAATAAACCTGGCCGGGTGCCTTCGTCCCTTAACGGATCTTGTGGTCGTTGGGCGGTTCACTCAAGGTCTGCTGTGCTGGCTGTCTGCACAGAGCTGGAGCAGCACACAGGGAGAACACACACACACGCAGTGAAATATCTAACAACAGAGGCAATCAGTAAGGATGTTTCGCAATGGCTCGTTTGGTTTCAATGGGCAGGCCCAGCACTTTACACTAATTCATGCTTCTCCCCTGTTGGGGGAGTTCCACAGGCCATGGCTACACTACAAAATCAAATCGCCCTGCGTCCAGCCGCCACAGTAGTTACAGCGCTTGTGCGTGTGTACACCTGGCTCCTTGTGTCTGTGGTGTGTGGTATCGATTGTACGGTCAGTGTGGGGCATTGCGGGACAGTCGATGTAAGCAACGCAGTACGTACACTGACAGGTTTCAGAGTAACAGCCGTGTTAGTCTGTGCATCCTTTGGGAAGTGTTTTGCTGGACAGTGCTATGGAAGATGAATAATAATATTCTGGGCTGGCGGGGGTAGGGGGCGTCTCTCCTCTCTGGGGCACGGGTTCGAATCTGTCCCGGGGAGCAGTGTCTGACAGTGGGGGGTGGCTGTGGAGAGGGGCTCAGTCCAGTTCCTGTTGGGACAGCACCCGCGTTGCCTGCCGGCTGTGGGACTGGCACGCTGGGGCTACAGAGCCTGAGCTCCGCTCTGCCCCGAGATGGGTCCCTTCAGGGCAGGGCCGTTGGCGTGGGGATGGGGGTGTGATGCAAGCCTTGGGCTCTGGGGCAGTCGAGCTGGCCCTTTCCCCAGTGCTGGAGTCCCCTCCACAAGGCCCAAAGCTCCCCAGGCCTGAATCCTGGCCCCACGGAGCCCGGCTAGAGGGGAGGGGGGTGTTTCCTGCAGCCGCACGGCCTCTCTGGTACAGCCAGTGGCCTTGGTACTCTGGGGCAAGGCAAGTCACTTTCCAGCCCCCACCCCTGGTGCCAGGGGGCACAGGCCAGCCCAGGGCTCTGAGGAAGATGGGGCGCACCCTCCGCCCCTCTGGTTTAAACGTCGCTCTGTCCCTTCCCCCCGCTCCATGGCCCCGTGCACAGCTCTCCTCTTTCTGCATCTTCCCCTCCTGCTCTTTAGGATCTGGCCCCCTGGGGTGCCCAGGTGTCAAGGAAACCCACTCCCGGCTGGGGAGCCATGGTTGGCTTTTGGGCCCAGGCGTCTGCATGGCCCTGGCTCACGAGCCCCCTGGGAGGGCAGCGCTGCCCTGCATGGGCCCTGGGGCCTCGGCAGGAGCTGCCACCGAGAGCCAGCGGCAAAGCGGCCAGTGGAGGCCTCTCCAGTGCCCTGCAGAGTGGGGGAACTGGGCTGAACTGGGGCAGCGTCAAGGCCATGGGAGGGACCAGCCAGGTAAGGGGCTGGGTTCCCCACTGTTGGGCCCTATGGGGGTGCTGGCTGAGGGTCCCTGTGCCCATGGCGTTTGAGGGATCGCAGGGAAGAGGCCCGGGGGGCTGCTGGGAGTTTGGAGAGGGGTCCGTGTTCAGCTCCCATCTCCCCACACACGGTTCTGATCCGGAATGGCCTGGGTGCGAGACCTTCCCCTGGCTGGTGCCGAATGGCCAGTGTTTGCTGGGATGCTTTGGACCCGGCAGCTGCTCCCTGCCCCTGGGGGAGGTTCATCGCTGGGGCAGTGCTGCCAGCCCCAGAGACTGAGGGTCTGGGCCCCACAGCAGATCACTCTGTACTCCAGCCCTTGCCCTGCCCGAGAAGGCGGGGAGGGCACTCTTGGCCAGTCCTTGGCTGTCAGCTAATGCCCGTCAGAGCATGGACCCATCCCCCTAGGGACGGGGTTGAGACCCCCAAACTCATGTCACACATAGGCCTGCTGGGCGCTGGCAGTGGGGCAATCCCTTCCCTGCCAGGGACTGCGGGGGGAGGCTCTTGGGGCAGAGATGGGACCAGCAGGGCATCCCTGGCACAGCGGGGGAGCAGGTCTGTAGTCCTGGCCTGGAGAATCCGTTATCCACCGCTCACTACCCGCTGCCCAGTCGAGGCACCGAAAAGAAACCGTGTGATTGTAGGTGACCTACCGAGTGGCACCTAATGCGACTCAGAGCAACATGGCTGGCACGAAGGGCTCGGTGAATGGGGAGGGCTGGCTGGGAGTGGGGTACTGACTGAGTCACTGAGCTCCCACGGCCAGAAGAATCTTGGCCCCGGCCTTGCACCACCCCAGGGCCCCAATCTCTGCTGAGGCCTTGCCCACCTCCCTGGCAAGAGGCCCAGCAGCCCTGGTCACTCCCAGGACTAGAGTCACTTGTATTCCAGTCACTCAGTTCATCCCTGGGGTTGAGATGTAGCCACCTCTGGGGTGGGGTGCAGGGGCTATTTATACAGGGATCCTTTGCCCAGCACTGAGATGCAGCCACCTCTGGGGTGGGATGGAGCAGCTGTTTAACAGCCACACAGCACAGTAGATTAGGACAAGTGAAGAATCCCACATCTAGTTGCACTGCGCTGCACAGAGTGTGGGGAGCTGGGCCAGGGAGCCAGGGGGAGGGATAGCTCAGTGGTTTGAGCATTGGCCTGCTAAACCCAGGGTTGTGAGTTCAATCCTTGAAGGGGCCATTTAGGGATCTGGGGCAAAAATTGGGGATTGGCCCTGCTTTGAGCAGGGGGTTGGACTAGATGACCTCCCAAGGTCCCTTCCAACCCTGATATTCTATGATTCTATGACCAGGCTGCACTGCACATGGGCTCCTTAGTGACAAGCGCTCAGGAGCTTAGATTTACAACCCCCAAAATAGCACAAATTGAGCTGGGGCCGGCACAGACTAGAAGGGGCGAGTGCCCCCTACTGGGTCCTCCCACCCCACTCACTGCAGCCCCTAGCACCCCATAAGCTCCATCCATGCACAGTAAGGGGACTGGCACATGGAATTGCAAGCCCAATAGCAAGGATTTCTGATGACTCTGTAAACTCGGGGCGGGGGAGTGGAGAATTGCTAATATAGTTCCTATGTATAAGAAATGGAAAAAAATATGGTCCAGGTATCTACAGGCCTTTTAATTTGACCTCAGCTGTCTGCAAGGTCTTGGGACAAATTCTGAGAGAGAAAGTAATGAAGGACAAAGGGGTGAACGGTAACTGGGATAAAATACAACCTGGTTTTACAGTCGGTAGGTCCTGCCAGGCCAACCTGAGCAGTTTCTCTGCGAAGACAACTGAGGTTTCAGACAAAGGAAACGCAGTAGATCTAATCCAGTGGTTCTCAAACTTTTTGTATTGGTGACCCCTTTCGAACACCAAGCCTCTGAGTGCGACCCCCCCTTAAAAATTAAACACACATTTTTGATATTTAAGACTATGTTAAATACTAAATTTAAACCCTATTGCTTAAAATGAATTGACCTTTACTCACTGCTTTTAAATTCAGACTAAAACACAGCGGGCGGCGGGGCTCGGGGCTGACAACCCTCAGCATGGCCGGGCTCCGACTGAAACCCCAGTACAGGGGTCGGGGCTCACAGCGTCCTGGATGCCCCGGCTCAGGGCTCACAGCCCCACTCCTGGTTGGGGTCAGGACTTGCAACCCCATGTGGCAGTCGGACTCAGGGATCACAGCCCCGCTCCTGGCCAGGGTTGGGGTCTGGGCTTGCAGCCCTGTGTGGGGGTTGGAGTCGGGGCTTGCAGCCACAATTCCCTGTCGGGGTCGTGGCTCACAGCCCGGCGCAGGGGTCGGGGTCGGGACTCACAGCCGCACACCGGGGTCAGGGCTCACAGCCTAGCACAGGGGTTGGGACCCACAGCCGTGTGCCCGGGTTGGGGCTCATAGCCCCGCAGCTCCACACAGGGGTCGGGACTCACAACTTACAGCCGCACGCTGGGGTTGGGGCTCGTGATCCCCCCACTTAACTGGGTTGTGACCCCCAGTTTGAGAACCAATGATCTAATCTACCTGGATGTCAGTGAGGCATTTGATACAATTGGGAAATTATTAGTTCAATTGGAGAAGACGGGGTTTAATATGAGAATTGAAAGGTGGATAAGGAACTGGTGAAAAGGACCTGGGGTTACAGCAGATGAGAAGCTGGAGATGAGTCAGCAGGGTGCCCGTGTTGCCAAAAAGGCTAACAGCATATTGGGCTGCATTAATAGGAGCATTGCCCGCAGATCAAGGGAAGTGATTATTCCCCTCTATTCAGCACTGGTGAGGCCTCATCTGGAGTATTGCGTCCAGTTTTCGGCCCCCACTACAGAAAGGATGCGGACAAATTGGAGAGAGTCCAGCAGAGGGCAATGAAAATGATTAGGGAGGTGGGGCACGTGACTTATGGGGAGAGGCTGAGGGAACTGTGGTTATTTTGTCTGCAGAAGAGAAGAGTGAAGGGGGATTTGATAGCTGCTTTTAACTACCTGAAAGATGGATCCAAAGAGGATGGATCTAGACGATTCTCAGTGATAGCAGATGACAGGACAAGGAGTAATGGTCTCAAGTTGCAGTGGGGGAGGTTTAGGTTGGATATTAGGAAAAACTTTTTCACTAGGAGGGTGGTGAAACACTGGAATGCGTTACCTAGGGAGGTGGTGGAATCCCCTTCCTTAGAAGTTTTTAAGATCAGGCTTGACAAAGCCCTGGCTGGGATGATTTAGTTGGGATTGGTCCTGCTCTGGGCAGGGGGTTGGACTAGATGGCCTCCAGAGGTCCCTTCCAACTCTGTTATTCTATGATTCTATGATTCGGCCAAACCATCCTGAGGCTAAGGGAAGTTATTTGATTTCAGCCATTGGACCTCGCCCCTTCACTCCTCAGACATCGCTCATCTGTCACCATGAGACCGACCCCATGACATAAGACTTTTGGGGTCAAGATACAAACAGGAGTAGAAGCAAAGAGTGGCATGTGACCCCTCTAAGAGATCCTCCCACTCCTCTACCAATCTGGGGGTGTTTTATCTCCATCCACCTGCCTCAGGAATGGATTTGAGCATTTGGGGAATGTTCTGGGGCAGAGTGACCCACCCGGAAGTGGGTCACGTGACCCCTCCAAGAGCTCCTCCCACTTGGGGTGGGCCTCAGCCCCTTAGGACCAACCAGAGAGGGGATTTCACCAAACAGGGTAAGTGCCGTGGTGGGGTGACCTGCCTGCAAGAGGGGTCCACCGCCCCTCCATGAAATCCCCGCACCCTCCTCTGCTAATCAGTCAGGGTTTTGCACACACGCTTTAGGCCATCCCAGAAGGGAAACGTAACAATCAGAATAGGCAGTGCCCGAAGGTCTAGGCCAGAAGCCGCCGATCTCTGAAGCTCCATGTTTGCGTGGCTGGCAGCATCGTCCTGGAAGTCGCAACACAACACTGCGGGGAAGAGCCCATCTCGTTCCAAGGATGTCTTTTGAAGAAACCGTGGCCTAGACCTTCGGGCTATACCTGTTCTGGATTGGTACACATTTCCCTTCTGAGATGGCCTAAGGTGGGAGTGAAACCCTCGCCAACTGCTAGAGGGTGGTGTGGGGACGTTTTAGAGGGACCACGGGATCCTGTTGCGGGCAGGTCACTCCACTGCAGCACTTCCCTTCTTTGGTCAAATCCCCTCTCGGGGTGGTCCTACGGGGCTGACGCCCACTTCAATTGGTAGAGGACACAGGGAGGCGTTCTCAGAGGGGATATACAACCCCCTTCTGCATGGGTCACCCTGCCCCGCAACGTCCCCTGATTGGTCAACTCCAGTCTCCGGGTGTGTAAAATGCTGGTTGCCCCTGCCAAACTTGCATAAAAGAAGGGAAGAAAGGCATGTACCTTTTGGGCCATCTTGGACTTGGGAAAAGAATCTGGTGACCTTTAGCCATTTCCTCTATTAGTTTGGGTTGGGAAGCACACTCCCACGCACGGATTGAATCTGCGTAGATAGGGTCTAACATCCAGGCAGAGACGACGCAAAGAGGGATAGGGAGAGTTTTTAGTGAGGTCTACTCACCCATTCCTGTGTCCATCATGGAGTCCCTCCCTGAGGTCCAATGTCAAGAGAGCAGCAGCCGTCCATCGCTGTCCCTGCAAGAGAAGGGAGAGAGAACATCAACATGACCTCCTGGGTGTAATTGTTTGGGAGACTGGAGCACTTCCAGAGTTCAAGTTTTGTTAATCCACCCCTTCTCTAGCCTAGCCTAGTCCTTTTCCCTCTCGTAAATAAAGTCTTGTTTGTGTGCTTACCACTGCCTGGCGTTATTTTCTTGTGCTAAGGCAAGCTCTGACGGACGGGCTTTACGAAGGGGACCATGTGGGAAGAATTTACTGTAAGATTCCCTGCATCTTCTGAACGGGGTTTGGATTCTGCCCTTTTGAAAGGAAGGAAAAATCCTTCCAGGTGATCCTATGGGGCTGAAACCCACTGTGATTACTTAGTAATCTGTCCTCTTCACTACCATGTTTGTGACCCTCTGTGTCATAGGGAAGTAGCCCTTGGGGCATTATGCATCTTTTGATTTAAAATGGACACTTGTCACGTACAGACGAAGAAGGACAACTTTTCAAGTCCAGTGTGCACAGAAATGGGATGGACACTTCAAGGATTGAATACAATGCTTTGATCTTCCATCTGTTCATTAAACAAAGACAAAGGTGCAGATTTGGGAGGCTCGGCACTGACTTCCCCAGGATCATTCCTCTCCGCGTAATTCCCATGATAAATCTCCTCCCAAGGAAGAGCCTGAGGAAGTGTGATCAGGGGAACTACCCAGAGCACCAGATAAATCAGGGCCCTGAGCTGAGAAAAACCAAGCCTCAGCCAGTTCACAGTAATTCAGTTGACCTCAGCACAGACACCCCTGAAGCACCCGAGGATTCCTTGAAAGGCTTTGAGAGGCTTGGCTCTGCAGAGCGAGAGATGAAGCCTATTACTGCAGGGAAATCAATGACAGAGCACTGTCCACACCAGCACTTAGGTCGGTGTAACTTGTCTCACTCGGGGGGTGGCTTCTTCACACCCCTGAGCGACATACGTTCTACCGACACAAGGGGGAGTGTAGACGCAGCCTTAGCAGAGAAGCGATTTAGAAAACAGGTTTTGTTTTGTAGGAAATGCAGGAACCCCGGGTTTGTAATAGCCCAAAGGAGAGTCCGATCCCACCAGTCTCCTTCCCCACTTTGCACTTGGCCCTGGGATAGTTGTTTTCTCTCAGCCTGTGCCACTATCATGCCATGTGAAGGGGAAGGAGCCATGCACCTGTCTAGGGTGCTTCTGACATCCTAGAGGGGAGAAAGGAAAAAAGAGGCTCAGTCCCCCATGCTACTCACACAGGGGGTGGGAACTTTTGTGGTCATTTCAGTCGAGTCAAGGGGCTCCAAAAGAGTCAAAGGTGCTCACGTGACCCTGCCCCTGTCCAACATTAAACAGGTGAAACAAGGCTGGCCGTTTGGGCTGCTGGACAGAACAAGCCTTCAGGCCGAAAAGCCAACAACCTTTCTCTCCATTTCAGCAAAAAACAACATTCAACAAACCCCCACAAAAACAGGCACCGGAAAAGTCCTGCCCCCGACTTCACCTTTCCAAGGTCTTCTCCGCACTCTCTCCCGCCCCGAGTGAGAATCCCACACCTTGACCAACACACCACAGTGAGACCCGAATGCAGCTCTCCCTCTGCAGGCAGGATGGTGGAGAAAAACACAGGTGAAAAAACCCTCCAGGCTCAGCTGCGCATGGAGCCTTGGCAAGGACGTGGTGGAAAGGTGACGCCGGGATCTCTCGCACGGTAAAGGAGACTCGTGGCGAGTCCAACAAACCCTTTGGGAACTCGAAGGAAGCCGCACCCCACAGGCGTTTCCACAGACCAGCCACCAGCCACACACCCAGGCCGGAGGGGCCGGGACACGGGAAGGGGCAGCAGCAAACGCCCCCGGGGGGAGGGCTGGGGCGGGAGCTGCAGCCAGGCCCCTGGACCCGCAGGGAGACGCAGACCCTGACAGCAACCAGCCACGTTTGCCCACGTGTGTGTGTGAGACACGTTTGTGTGTGTGATGTCTTGTGTGTGTGCTGTGTGTCGCCCAGAGTCTTGTGCTTAGTGTGTGTGTCATGTGGTGTGTTGTGTGTCATGTGACGTGTTGTGTGTCGTGTTGTGTGTGTGTCTGTGTGGTGAGTGTTCTGTTGTGTGTGATGTGTTGTGTGTCGTGTTGTGTGTGTGTGTGTTGAGTTTTGTGCTGTTTTGTGTGTCATGTTGAGTGTGAGTTGTGTGGTTGTGGTGTCATGAGACTTGTTGTGTGTGACATGGTGTGTGTCGCACGCACAGACACACCCATCACGCGCCGCACACACAACACGTTGCACACCACACACACAGCACATCGCATGTCACACGCACAACGCATCACGTGTAGCATGCACACACAACACGTGGCACATCACATAGACAACACGTGGCGCGTTGTACATTGCACACACAACACATCGCCTGTCTCACGATGCACATCGCACATAGCGCGGCCACACACAAGACTTCGCACGTCACTCACAGCACGTCGTATGACGAATGTCATACACACAGCACGTTGCACGTCACACTCACAAAAACGTCTCACACACGCACAACACACACCACGTCACAAAGACAGAAAACACTACACACTTCACACACACAAAGACACACAACACATCATACACACTCAACACAACACTCTAGACGACACACAACATGCACAGAATGCAACACATAACACGACACACACACACACTACACACACCATGTCACACAAAACATGTGACACACCACACACACAGAACACGACACACAAAACGGCCCACAACACACAAAACGGCCCACAACACACACACACCAAAGAGACACACAACACGCCACACACACAGCACACCGCACGTCGAACAGACACAAAATACTACACACGTCACACACACACACACACACACACAATATGACACACAACGTCACACAGACGCAAACACACACACACAACATGACACACACTACATCTCACACACACACACACACACACACACACCACATCGCCCACAACACCACACACACTCAACACAGCACACAACATGACACACAACACGTCACACACACACAAAACACTACACAAAACACGTCTCACACACACACACAGCACGTCACATGTCACCACAAAGACACCACCACACACACACACAATCCAAACACTCTAGATGACACACAACACACACATAACACGACATACAACAAGTCACACACACACACACAACCCGTCACACACACACACACACACACACACACACACATCACAATGCACACAACACGACACACAAAATGACACACACACACAACACGACACACACAGAAACACATTGCATGTCCCACACAACACGTCACAGGTTGCATGTTGCATGGATACACACAACACATCGCACACATGCATGTCACATGTTGCACGTCGGATGACACACACACAAAGACACATCGCGCACACAACGCAACACACAACACATCACACACACAAAAACTTCACATGCACACACACACACACGACACAACCCGTCACACACACACATAACACGACACACAATACGTCACACACACACACTATACGACACACGTCAGACACGCAAACACACACAACACGTCACACAGACAGATACAAACACACACAACATGACACAGAACATGACACACAGAACACTACACAAAACACGTCACACACATGCCACATCATATGACCCTACAAACACAACACCATACACACAATCCACACAACTGTAGATGACATAAAACATGACACAAAACAGCATGCACACACACACACGACACAACCCGTCTCACATACACATAACACAACACCACACACACACACACACACACACAGAAACAAATTGCATATCCCGCACAACATGTCGCACGTTGCAGATACACACAACACATCGCAAGCACACATGCAAGCAAGTCGCACGGCACACACACAGAAACACGTCACACACACAGAAACACACACAATGCGACACACAACACGTCACACACACAAACATGTCTCACACACACACACACACAACACGACGCAGAACCCGTTTCACACAGACACACACAACACAACACCTCACACATACAACACATCGCATGTCGCAAGTCGCACGGACACACACAACTCATCGCACGTCACACAAACACTTCGCACATCGCACGTAGCATGTCACACGTCACACCTGCACACACAACCCATCACGCGACGCACGTCACACACAGATCATGTCGAATGTCGGACACACAACACGTCGCACGCACACTCGGCACGCTGGACGTCGAAGACACAACACGTCGCGTCGCACATCACACCACAAAAATGTCGCACGTTCCACACACCACATGTTGAAAGTCGCGCATCGCACATACATGTCGCACGTCACACACACACACACACACACCACAAGCAGGTCTCTCGTAAACAAACACCATGAAACACAACACGTCACACACACACACACACCACATGACACAACGCAACACTTCACACAGATAGACACAAACACACACACACACACACACACACCACATGATACACATGCCACACACAAACCCCCAAACACCACATCACACACACCATGTCACATGACACCACGAACACAACACCACAACTCAACACATCACACAACACACATGTCACACAGATAGACCCAAACACACACAACATGTCACACACACACACACACACCACACTACACAAAACACATCTCAAACACACACACACCACGTCATATAACACCACAAACACAACATCGCACACACACTCAAACAAGAGTGTGAAGATGCAGATGTGAAGTGCGATGTCTTCTGTTTGCGTGTGCGACGTGCAACATGCAACGTTTTGTGTCTGAAGTGTGATGTGCAACGTGTTGTGTCTGCGACGTGCAATGTTTTGTGTGTGTGTGATGTGCGATGTGCTCTGGGTGGGGTCTGTGTGTGTTTATGCACAAGCTGATTGACACACAAATATAACAGGGCTCCCGAGAGGTAGAATCCAGGGCCTGCCTCTTCGCTTCCCACGGCCAGGTATTTTCAGCCCCCAACAATTAGGGGAAGAACAGGGAGATGAAAAGCCAAAGAAAGTTTCAAGAGTTCTCCTTCCTGGCTGAGCTGGCTGCGCTGCCCAGGTCACGGATGGTCATTCTGGGGAGGGATGTGGGTCTGGTCCACTTTGAAGGGGCTTGATCTGGGGAAGGATGTGGGTCTCAGATATCTGGAGGATTGGCCCAGAGCCCAGTCTTGTGGGGGCACAGCTGGTGGTCCTCATCCTCCTCTGTCTGCCTCTCTTCTGCCAGAGAAGGCAAGCCAGGCGAGTACCAATAATGATGCTGTCAATAAAATGGAATCAAGTTGTGGATGTTTTTTCTTTTCAAAAATATTTTCACACTTTTCAATCGGCCCCAGTTTCATCAGGCCCTGGTAGTTCCTAGGAGAAATGTGAAGGATGAGATATTGTAGCTCTTCCCTCTTCGTGGGAGCAACAGCTGGCTGGGGTTTGGCTGCTCAGGCTTTTGTTCCCTGGTTTTACCCACTGGGGTTTCTTTTGCATGGATTTCATGTACCTGTGTGTAAGTTTTTGCCCAAAGGCACACAGCTGTACAGGTTTTATCTACAATCTTTACAAGTTGAAGTTGCAGATGGAGGGGGCTCCCAGCAATGGCAGCCTTAAGGGGGTGGGCGGCTAGAAGCTGGGGACTGGATCGGGACCCCCCAACACTTACTGGTCTCTCTGCCCTGCAGTTTTAGTCCCCCCCGATTAGCCGGATTATCACAACAAAAGTTGTGTTTCTCCTGCTGCTAACAGCCCACCTTCATCGATTGGTCTCGTTAAGAGTTGCTATGGCAACCCCCATTTTCTCGTCTTCTCTGTATCGATATATCTATATCTATATCTTCCTGCTGTATTTTCCCCTGCATGCATCTGATGAAGTGGGCTTTAGCCCATGAAAGCTTATGCTCAGATAAATTGGTTCGTCTCTAAGGTGCCACAAGTCCTCCTCATTCGCTTTTCCTGACTGATTGTGCTGGGGGCTCTGCTTGGCTCCAGCGCTTCGGTCTCTCAGCTACCAAGGCCACCTGGCAACACTGATCGATTCCAGCTTCAAGGAGTGCTGAGATCCATCTGTCTCTTTCTGTGCCTCTGTCTCTATGTATAGCCTCCTGACCCTGCCTTTTGTGATCAGTTATAGTTTGCTAGCCCTAATTTTGTCATCAAATTTAAGTTACATTTAATCTTGGAACGCTTTTTTTTGTTTGGCTTCCCTTGTAAGGTTACTACCTGGGAATAAATAACTTTCATGCTTAAGCCCCCCCCCCCCCCCCACATCCCACCTCCATGGGTGTTTTTGGCTTCTCCATTCACTCTGCAGCAACGCTCCTTGTACCTAAGCTAAAGATCCCTGCGGCTCCCAAAACGGGCAATTCTGGTAACAGCTCATTTGGGGCTTGAATTGAAGGGGGATGGACGTCATTCTTGGGACAAGTAATCTGCTATGGCCAAAAACACTTTAGCCCTGTGCACCCTTCCAGTCAAGTCTTTTGTCCCAAATACTTTGGGTCTTCCGGGATATGTCCCTGAATAATCAAGGATCTTGACCAAAAAGGTCGTCACGTCTAAAAAGGAAGAAAGATTGTCGTTGTGGAGACCATGAAACAAGCCCTGCAACTTTTTGAAATGTATCCCGACAGTCCATGTCAAGGTTCCTTCCCCACTCTGAACTCTAGGGTACAGATGTGGGGACCTGCCTGAAAAAACCCCTAAGCTTATTTTTACCAGCTCAGGTTAAAACTTTCCCAAGGTACAAACTATTTTACCTTTTGTCCCTGGACTTCATTGCTGCCACCACCAAGCGCCGAAGAAATATAACAGGGAAAGAGCCCACTTGGAAACCTCTTTCCCCCGCAAATCCCCCTAAGCCCTACACCCCCTTTCCTGGGGAAGGCTTGATAAAAATACTTAAGCCATTTGCATAGGTGAACACAGACCCAAACCCTTGGATCTTAAGAACAATGAAAAAGCAATCAGGTTCTTGAAAGAAGAATTTTAATGAAAGAAAAAGAATCACCTCTGTAAAATCAGGATGAGAAATACCTTACAGGGTAATCAGATTCAAAACATAGAGAATCCCTCTAGGCTAAACCTTAAGTACCAAAAAGACACAAAAATCAGGAATATACATTCCATTCAGCACAACTTATTTTATCAGCCATTTCAACAAAACAGAATCGAATGCATATCTAACTAGATTGCTTATTAACCCTTTGCAGGAGTTTTGACCTGCGTTCCTGCTCTGGTCCTGGCAAAAGACAACACACAGACAGAGAGAACCCTTTGTTTTCCGCCCCCTCCAGCTTTGAAAGTGTCTTGTCTCCTCATTGGAGATTTGGGTCAGGTGCCAGTGAGGTTACCTTAGCTTCTTAACTCTTTAGAGGTGAAAGGGTCTTTCCTCTGGCCAGGAGGGATTACAAGGTGGTTAGCCTTCCCTTTCTATTTATAACAGTCCACAGGGTGCACATCAAGGAACGTTCAAAGCGAGAAGGGCGTTCTTTTTGGGGGGGACTAACCCCCATTGCGCTGACCAGGAGAAGGGGGAAGTGGGAGCCTGCAGCGCCATCTAGCGACCAAAGGAGAAACCGCCGGCTTCTGGACCTGTGTGCACGGTTGGTTCGGTTCACATGCAAAGCTGTGTCACGCCAGGTTGGGAAAACGGGGTTCTGCTGCACGACATCATCCTCTGGAATGACTCAACCCGATAGGACACCTCCTACGATACACTGCTACGAGTGACGCTCTCAAACAGGTCCCCACAGCTCCCCAGCCTCCCCCCACCGGGAGGCAGGCGTGAGAGGATTGTTCTCCCGAACTGACAGAGGGAGAAACAAAGGCAGAGAAAGGAGAAGGGCCTTGTCTTACATCACACAACCTGTCGGGATAGAGTTGGGAACAGGACCCGGATGTCCTGGCTTTCAAACGAACCAGGAGTCTGGAGTTTCACACACTGAATGATCAGAATAAAGGGACCTGCAATGAGCTACAGACCAACAACCATTCACACTGATTCTTCAGCAAGTGTTTTAGAAGCATTAGAATACCAGCGAGAACCAGGAACGGCTCAGAGACAATCAGCAGCCAGAAGGAGAACAATTCACCAAGCAGATGATTGGTTCTGGCTTATTTGCTGGGCCTTAAAAGAGAACAACAAAGTCCTGAGTCTCCTCCCTGCCACGAGACCCCCTGGTCAGCCAATCAGCGTGGAGACTCTGGCGGTGGGCTGAGGGTTCCCCAGATGGCCCAGGTCACCGGTGAGGATCACTCTCAGAGCACGCTTCCTGTCCCATCTCTTTGGGAGGCCTCCCACCATGAGGGCTACAGAGCAGCCCCCTCCTCGCCAGTGGAGGGAGGGAAGCAGGAAAAGGGAAACCAAAAAAGACAAACCCCAAGGACTCGAAGGGACAAAGGCCTAGCTGGGGGAAAACTGTCCCACCTTAACCTCCTGTTTTCCATGCCGAGAATTTGGCCAGCACCGGGCGGATCAGGCTGCCTCGGTACCAAACCTCTCTGGGGCTCTTACCTTCTTCACGGGGACGTCTGTCTTCTCGCTCAATGAGCAGTGGGAAAGGAGACAACCCCAGAGAGGCTCCACCTCGCTCACATACGAGACCCTGAATTCTCTCTCAGTCCTCAAGGAGACACCTCAAGAAGGAGACTCCCTGCAGCAAAGCCCCAGGGGTCTCTGACATCCCCCTGCCCTGCAGCCTGTCCTCCCTGGCCCTTGTCGTGGACTCTGTGAGGTCACCGCCTCCCAACCTCCTTTCACCAATCAGATGAGTGCTGCAAAAGGCCCTTGTGATGTCACTGCCACCCCCACCCCTGCCCTGCAGGGCTCATGTCCTGCCCCGAGCCGGCTCCTCTGAACGTTTGAGCTGCTCCCCCTGGGTCACCCCCACACACTCAGTGGTCGTGCAAGGGTTCACGCAGGCCACACGTGGAACCATCAGAGGATGCTCAATGTGCCGCACTCGGTTTTGCAGAGATTTGGAGACTTGAAGGCCAGAAGAGACTGTTAGATCATCTCATCTGGCCCCCCTACACATCACAGGCCTCCTGTATGGCGCAGTAGCGAGTTTTGGACCAAAGCAGACTCCAGAAAGGCATCTCATCAAGGGATGGAGGAAGCACCACTTCCCTTGGTAGCCTGGAGGAAATTGATGCTGTGGGGGGCAGAGAATTGACCCCAAGGCCACACTTGTGAGTCTGTATCATAACACACATGCATAACAGCACTGTGCGAAGTATGTACACGTCACCTTAACTCTGATGTTTCCTAACGTTTAAAGGCCTCGTCTGCAGGGTGTTCTTTGTGCTTCTAGATCCATTTTGGGGAGAGATGCAATCATTTAGTTCAGAGTGGGAGCCGTGTTAGTCTGTATCAGCAAAACAAAAACAAAACGAGGAGTACTTGTGGCACCTCAGAGACTAACAAATGTATTTGGGAATAAGCTTAGCTTTCGTGGGCTAAAACCCACTTCATCGGATGCATCCACTGGAAAAAACAGTCGGAAGATATATATACACAGAGAACGTGAAAAAATGGGGGTTGCCATACCAACTCTAACAGATGAATCAATTACGGTGGGCTATTCTCAGCAGGAGGAAAAAAACCGTTTGTTGTGAAAATCAGGATGGCCCATTTCAAAGAGTTGACAGGAAGGTGTGAGTAACAGCAGTGGGGAAACTTAGCATGGGGAAATAGTTTTTACTTTGTGTAATAACCCACCCACTCCCAGTCTTTATTCAAGCCTGATTTAACAGTGTCCAGTTTGCAAATTAATTCCAATTCTGCAGTTTGTGGTTGGAGTCTGTTTTTGAAGTATTTTTATTGGAGAATTGCGACTTTTAGATCTGAAATTGAGTGACCAGGGAGGTTGAAGTGTTCTCCGACTGGTTTTTGAATGTTATAATTCTTGACGTCTGATTTGTGTCCATTTATTCTTTTGCATAGAGATTGTCCGGTTTGGCCAATGTAGATGGCAGAGGGGCATTGCTGGCACATGATGGCAAACATCACATTGGTAGATGTGCAGGAGAACGAGCCCATGATGGTGTGGCTGATGTGATTAGGTCCTATGATGGTGTCCTTAGAATCATAGATCCATAGAATATCAGGGTTGGAAGGGACCTCAGGAGGCCATCTAGTCCAATCCCCTGCTCAAAGCAGGACCAATCCCCAACTAAATCATCCCAGCCAGGGCTTTGTCAAGCCTGACCTTTAAGCTTATAAGGAAGGAGATTCCACCACCTCCCTAGGGAACGCATTCCAGTGTTTCACCACCCTCCTAGTGAAAAAGTTTTTCCTAATATCCAACCTAAACCTCCCCCACTGCAATTTGAGACCATTACTCCTTGTTCTGTCATCAGCTACCACTGAGAACAGTCTAGATCCATCCTCTTTGGAACCCCCTTTCAGGTAGTTGAAAGCAGCTATCAAATCCCCCCTCAGTCTTCTCTTCTGCAGACTAAACAATCCCAGTTCCCTCAGCCTCTCCTCGTAAGTCATGTGTTCCAGTCCCCTAATCATTTTTGTTGCCCTCCACTGGACTCTCTCCAATTTTTCCACATCCTTCTTGTAGTGTGGGGCCCCAAACTGGACACAGTACTCCAGATCTCCAGAATAGATATGGGGACAGAGTTGGCAACGGGTTTGTTGGAAGGATCGGTTCCTGGGTTAGTGTTTTTGTTGTGTGGTTGCTGGTGAGTATTTGCTTCAGGTTGGGGGGCTGTCTGTAAGCGAGGACTGGCCTGTCTCCCAAGATCTGTGAGAGTGAGGGATCATCCTTCAGAATAGGTTGCAGATCCTTGATGCTGCGCTGGAGAGGTTTCAGTTGGGGGCTGAAGGGGACGGCTGGTGGCGTTCTGTTCCTTTCTTTGTTGGGCCTGTCCTGGAGTAGGTGACTTCTGGGTATTCTTCCCTTCAGCAGGTGGGTATTGTAGTTTTAAGATTGCTTGATAGAGATCCTGTAGGTGTTTGTCTCTGTCCGAGGGGTTGGAGCAAATGCCAAGCTCTACGATACAACCATATTTGCTCCAACCCCTCAGGCAGAGACAAACACCTACAAGATCTCTATCAAGCATTCTTACAACTACACTACCCACCTGCTGAAGTGGAGAAACAGATTGATAGAGCTAGAAGAATACCCAGAAGTCACCTACTACAGGACAGGCCCAACAAAGAAAATAACAGAACGCCACCAGCCATCACCTTCAGCCCCCAACTAAAACCTCTCCAACGCATCATCAAGGATCTACAACCTATCCTGAAGGACGACCCATCACTCTCACAGATCTTGTGAGACAGGCCAGCCCTTGCTTACAGACAGCCCCCCAACCTGAAGCAAATACTCACCAGCAACCACACACCACACAACAAAAACACTAACCCAGGAACCTATCCTTGCAACAAAGCCCGTTGCCAACTCTGTCCACATATCTATTCAGGGGACACCATCATAGGGCCTAATCACATCAGCCACACTATCAGAGGCTCGTTCACCTGCACATCCACCAATGTGATATATGCCATCATGTGCCAGCAATGCCCCTCTGCCATGTACATTGGTCAAACTGGACAGTCTCTACGTAAAAGAATAAATGGACACAAATCAGACGTCAAGAATTATAACATTCAAAAACCAGTTGGAGAACACTTCCATCTCTTTGGTCACTCGATTACAGACCTAAAAGTTGCAATTCTTTAACTAAAAAACAGACTCCAACCAGAGACTGCTGAATTGGAATTCATTTGCAAACTGGATACAATTAAATGAGGCTTGAATAGAGACTGGGAGTGGATGGGTCATTACTACACAAAGTAAAACTATTTCCCCATGTTTATTTCCCCCCTATGCCAGTGAGCAAAGGAGTCAGGTGATCTCAGGTTCCTGGGCGTGTATGGAATAGGCACATGCATTAGACAAAGGAACTGATGTCTGCAGGAATGTGTTCTGCTTCACCCCACCCCCCCACTTCTTTTTGCTGTCCAGCATCATGAGAGTGACAAACACACAAGCAATCCTGAACCGTGCAGGTCGTGACCTCAGACAGGTCGTGAGCTGGTGAAAAAGGAGTATTTAAGAAAGCAGATCATTACAGGAAAATGTAAATGGCAGAGTTTTGGGAGGGAGTAACTAAATCAGGACTAATGAAACGGAGTCATTTAGACAGGGTTGGGCGGTCTCTACACTGTGCTGTTTCAGACCCTCTCTCAAGACTTTCCAGGGCTTGGCCTTTCTACCTGGGCAGGGGAAGAGTTCTGATCTTAGGTTGAAATAATCCTGGGAAATGTAGGTCAGCAAGAGACGACAATCATTTGAATTCGCTGAATTGCAGCCTCAAGTCTGTTCTATTAGCCTGAGCTGCAACCTCTCAGAAGGACTCTACCAGAAAAGATCCCATATTCCTTCTGCCTTTGAAGAACAGAATTAGGGCACTGACAAACATTGAGCGTCAGATTTTCAACAGGCTGGAATGGTGGGAGCTTGCAGGCATGGAGTACTTTGGAAAGTCTGGCCACTTCACTAAAGCACCCAAATGGGAACGGAGCTCTAGAAAATGTGGCAACAAGGGATCGGTTCTGCTCCAGCACACACTTTTAGTGTCTGAGTAGTAAAGTTTCCCACTGAAATCAGGAGAGAGGAAGGGGCCTTTTCTAGTTTGGAGTTTTTTTATTGTTCCAAGGCAGCCCAATCTGTGGAGAATAAAAACCAACCAACCAACCAACCCACAACCACATTTCGGCTAGGCCAGGAGCTAAGTAAATTCAAATCTTAGCAGCACAATTATTCCTGTGACTTACCAGCAATACTTCTCCCACCCAAAAAAGAAGTTTCAAAGAGGCAATCTTTGATTTCATTTGGTATGAAATTTCTTCCAAAGGACTTATGGAATAAGTAAAGATTTCAAAAGCCAGTGCAACCTGGAGCGATTTCCTCCCCCCCTCCCTCTGTTAACCTTGTATCCAATATGGACAAAAGAAATCACTTCACATCCATTTGCTGCTGAAAGAATCCCTTCTGCAGATAGGGGTCTGGCAGCACACGTCCTCACGCAACATAAAAGTGGCCAAGGACAGTCAGTCATTTACTGTTTGCTAAAGGTGCTATCGTGAGCTGGATGTAGACTAGGGCTGAGATACAGTGCTTGCCATGAGGTGTAGGAAAAGAGAGAGGGGACAAGCAAAACTACAAACATGGAGTCCTTTCAGACATGCTGCAGTAAAAGTAATGTAAGAAAAAGCATTGTAACAGGGTTTACTCACCACTCTGCACTTCCTCATGGCCAGGCATGGCATGACAGGGGAGCAGCCCCTGCCAACAGTCACGCTGGGGCTGTGGTGGTTTCTTTCAGAGAACTCATATCCCTCCAGCCAGGGCACAGTCTTTAGCCCGTTCCTTCCAGGGTCAGCTCCCCAAACTAAAGTTCAAAACTCTCTGAACAGAAATGAAAAGCTTCCACCCCCTCCACAGCCCTTCTTCAGCACAGTCCCATTCAGCCTGCAGCCCCCTCACTGGGCTCACCTCCCCTTGGGAGCCACTTCCTTGGGGCTGGTAGGGGAATCCAGTCCCAACCTCCATTCTGGGTTTCAGCCCAAGGCCCTGTATTGCACAGCTAAGTCAAATCCTCTACCCATAGTGCAGTTTTCCCTGCACCATTTCCTTCCTCACCTCTTTGCTTCCCTTCTAGGTCTCCCAATCTGCTCCCTGGGTGCTCACTCAGGACCCTGGAGGCACCTTTTGACTCCCTGCCTTCTCTTTCCTCCAGCCCTTCCTCAGCTGGGCCCACTCAGTCATTAAACCTGGAATCACCTCATTTCTCTCAGGTGGGGCCCATTCTGTAATCAGGGCTGGCTTAGTCAAGGGCTCTCTATTATTAGTGCAGAGCTCTGGATGATCTCTGAGCATTGATCTCTCTCACTCTGTATATAGATATATATATTAATGAATTTTATTGTCAGGCTCTGGCTCTGACCCTCTTACACCAATCCTGGAACTGACTTCTACTCTGGGTTATCTGTTTTCTTCTCATGAGATTGGGCCAGCCAATGGGGCCATGCTGCATTCCATGAGCTGAGGATCTGGCCCATTGTTCTCATGTTGGGGCAGATTCTGCCACCCTTACGCTGGCTAGTACAATACCCCACAAACAAGCCCCATTGAAATCAATGTTGGTAGAGTGAGGTTTTACTCCGGGTGAGGTGCGGGGGCGGAATCTTGCCTGTGATGTCTACTTATTCTCTCGACAGGTAGCAATGTACATTAAAGGCTGTTTTCTAAAGACTACACCTTTAAAAGTAGATTTTCTCCCTGCCTAATGCAGCTGCCATCTTGTCCTTAAGACGCAGTTTTGATTTAGTTGGGGATCGGTTCTGCTTTGAGCAGGGGGTTGGACTAGATACCTCCTGAGGTCCCTCCCAACCCTGAGCTTCTAGGATTCTACGCAGCATGTTGCAGTCACTGTGTGTTCTCTGTCATGGAAAATTTCTCTTTGTTCAGTCTTTGGGCCCAGTTCTGAGAAGTGCTGAGCACCCACTAGTTCAGTGGCAGTTCAGGGTGCTCAGTACCTTGCAGGAAGCGGTTAGTGCCTCTTCGGGTCTCTTTGATGATTTTCCTTGACCTGAAATGAAAACAGATCTAGACTGAAGAGTATGTTTTACTCTGTGAGTATGAGCATGAAAAACATGGTTCCTGTGACTTGGAATCACCTTTGCCATAGCCTGTGGAGGTTCTTTACCTCGTGTAAGATTTTGTGTTTAGGTGACAACTGTAGCACCTCTGTCTCGTCTACTGATGTCAGTCTGTGTTGTGATCCTGTGTGTCATATCAGTGCACTTCCGTTTCCTCATCCATTCTACAAAGAAGTCTCTGACAGACGTTCAAGGAGCAGATTTATACCACACAGATTGATACACGGGGAGAATTGATGCATTCTGACTTGTACAGTTAGTATATGTTTTTGAAAGTCATCACATTTCCACAGAGAAGATAGTTTAACATTTTATTATTTTGCAAATCTCAGTTGCAGACATGCTGCAATTCTCTGTGCATTTGTCTACACTTTATATGCTAATCTCTAATGTTTTCATGAGAGCAGTTTTCCCCCCCAGCAGGTCATCCAAGTGTGGGAAATGTGGACAAACCATGATGCTACTTGTTTGTATTCTAGTGTCATATACCACCAGTTCTGTGTGGCACATTATCAAATGCAATAAAGTACATCCTCAGTTCATCGACTGCTGCTTATCTACCACAGATCACCACTGCTTATGATCTTCGAAACAACTTGCTCTGGAAGTTAGGAGGTCACAGAAAGGGAAAGATTATGGTCTGCAAATATCCTTAGCAAGAAAATGAGGCAAGAAACACAGAACACCTGGGGCCAAATGGTGCCACCTCTCAACAAAGCTCAAAAATCTGGCTTTGGGTGGACTGTTTGGCCCCTTCACCTGCTGGGTTGGCGTGGAATAGCTGCACTGGTGTTCCAGAAGGAGAGACAAATGGGGTTCCTATACACCTCATACACTGGTTGTCACCTCCTGCAGCACAGACCTGTCTCGTGCCTCCGCCCGCAGCCCTCCATTCTGTTGCAAAGAAAGGCACGACAGAGTCCGAGGGGCACAGAGACTTCCCAGCACACACCCTGCTCTCCGCACCGTACAGCTCGTCCGCTTGTGTTCTGGTTTTGTATAGGAACGGAGGGTAAGGCAGCACATGTGACTTAATAGAGCTACTTGGAGTGATCAGCAGGACATGATATTCACACCCTTCAACTGCATCTATTACTCAGCTCCAGTATGACTATTAAGACCTGGAAATAACTTTGAGGGAAGGTTTCCTTTTCTCAGAGCACTTTCTCTCCTTTGGTTTCACAGAAGGAAGATACCGATGGTTTGTGCTGTCTACATTTTAAATGTGCCTTCTAATTAATTAATTTATGATAAAATGCCTGTGTGTATGTGGATCCAACATGAGTTAACAGGGTTGTGTATTGTCATGGGTGGTCACTTTTCCCCCCCTCAATAAAAGAAGAAGAAGAAGAAGAAGAAGGAAACGTGGTAAAAGAACTAGAAAACAGCAAGAAAAACAGAAAGAAAAACTCTGAAACCTCCAAGAAGGAAAATCTTGTAAATAGAAAATGATCAAAGAAACAGCCTCCAACCAAATACTTAAATTCAGAGACATAAAGGAAAGACACAGCGGACAACGTAGGACCCTCAAGAAACTCCAGCCTCAAGGTTGCGCAGCCAGGATGTTGCCCAACTTCCAGTGTCCCAGAAGGAGAAAGCTATCTTCAGCATCTTTCGCAAAAACCTCACCCAAAGTGCCTGAGATGGGACTTCCATAGTCAGGTTCCAAAGTGGGACACTTCGCTTGAAGGATCCTGACATCTCCAGTGCTGTGCCTGTCCTGGGAGCATGAGTATGCGAGTGTGAGTGGAACCACCCCCCCCCTTCTTTAGAGCTTAGCTATCAGAATAATAAACATGCTGCTTTCTGCCAAACTCTGGTGGCCCATTAGTCTTCCCTAAGCTCACTAGTTGGCCCAATTTTGGGTAACATTAATGGTGGAGAACGCAGGTAGCTTAGTGGGGGATTTGACACAAGAGTAGGGGTCCCCTGCTGGTCTCTTGAGTGGGTCCGGCTCGAGCCTGCGTGAAATAGTGGTAGGCTAGCAACCCACGGCAGGGAGCAAAGGACAGCGCTGCTAAGTGTGCCACTGTGGGGTAAGAGGAAGAAAAAGGCAAAACAGCCCAAGCGAGAATACACCCCCCATTGGGGAGCGGCGCCGCCGCCCGGGGTGTTATTAGACTGGCTCCAAAAGAAAGGGGCAGACCCCTGGGTGCCAGGGGCGGTTCCACCTGGGAGTACAATTCCTGAACGAGAGCGCATGTGGGATAAATATGGACTTCTACACGGTTCCAAGAAGGCGGGACTGGATTGTGCAGCCGCCTGGCTGCTGTGGCAAGCAGGCTGGCAATGGCAGGCGGCAAAGAGTCAGATTGCCACGGACTAGATTCACTCCAGGACTGATGGGATGAGCTGGAGAAGGAACAGGACACGTGGAAGGCGCAGGCTCTGACTGCGAGCGCCCAGGCGTCTTCCCTCTCTGGAGCCGCAGTGCAGGTGGCAGAGGAGGAGCGGGAGCGGGTGGACGGAGAGAATCCCGCTCTGAGCCAGGCAGTCAGCTGCCTGAAGGATCTGGTCCTGGGGGGGGTCCGCCCGGGAGAGGAGGGCCCGGGGGGGCTTATTCTGCCCGGGTCGCCGCCGTTCGGGGGAAAGCCCAGAGGGGTGTGGGACCATATGATGATTGGGATGAGGATATCTGGTGTGATCCGGATCCCCCGGATGCAGACCCCGGACGGCCGGACCCCAGACACCGTGTTGCGGCCGTCCGGAGGGTGGTCTGAAACTATGGGCCTGCGCCTGCAGGGGGTGGGGCAGCCCCTATATCGGACACACTGTGGCAGAGACCGAGTTGACTCCCGCACAAGCAATAGAGTTAGCGAAAACCCTGGGTGGCCCCTTGTGCTCCGGGTTCAGCGGGTGAGCCCAGGATATGGTGACCCTGTGTTTGGATCAGGGGCTGAACCTCGCTGAGATCCGACGGGTGTTAAAAGCCACGTCCGGGTTGGGAGGAGATTTAGCAGGGGCGGCTCGGCAGCCAGCCAGTCATGCCGCACACAATAGCGTCTTTGATATGTTGGCAGGGACGGCGCCTGCCGTGGGGCCACGCGCATTGTTGGTAGAGTTTGTCTCGGCGGCTGCTGCACCAGGGGAAGATGGGTTCGTAGAGAGAATGGTTCTCCTGGCACATTTGTATGGCCGGGGTGTGGCTGCCACAGCAGGAGGGCAGGTGCCCCCGACCATCGCTCAAATAGCTCTGTCTCCGGAGGAATGGAGGCTGATTGCTCAGGGTCTCCCAGTCCATGTGCAGCAGGCCATCGGGAGATGGAGGCCCGGGGAACCCGTGGATAGGGAAGGTTTATTTTTTGTTAGGTTCTCTAATAATCATTTTGTTGTTAAGTTTTGCGCTGGATACATTGGTGTGGTGAGTTACATGTTCTTGGATTGTTAATTCCACTTTACTGTGGTACTCCTCCAAATCTTATGTGTTGTGTGTACTTAAGGGTTAGGGTTGACTTTTATTGTTTGAAAGCTATTGCAGCATCAAACTTGGGCCTCATTTTGTTTGTCAATGTACCCAGTTATTGTCAGGGTGATGGTTTTATTGCAGTCCCGATTATTAGAATTGTGATTATTTGCATTTGTGTTTATATTCTATCGAGTGTTTAGTCAATTGTAATGGTTTTAGTTATATTCACCTGGTTGTGATTGTTTGGTTTGTTTCCCACAGATCACCTGTGCCCGACAATGACAACAGCTCCTGGAATAATCATAGATCAAGGGGTGAAGTGTTGTAGGAGCAGCAGTGATCTGTATGCTCTGCATGACTTTGCTCTGTATAACCTGTACGCTCCAAAGGTCGGTTACACTTCCGCCCCCCTTTTGTCTCACCTTTTGTCAAGGTGTCTGGGACTCTCATTAGGCAGCAATCACACACCCAGTGCAGGGACACTGGCCGACCAACCAGACGCGGCCAAGTCATCTCTAGTCGCAGGCCATGAGGAGCAGGTCTTTAAAAGGGGAAGGGGCCACGTGCTCAGGAGTGCACTCACAAGCTTGCACCTCCCGTGAAGGCCCTTCGCCCGGAGCACCTGGCCAGTGGTTCGCCGCAATGCATTCCATCGGGCCTCAGGAAGACTGACCTCCATCGCCCCGTCCATCGCCGCGCTTCAGCTTCTTTTCAGCTTCGCTATCAGTCTATTAAAGGTGCGGCTTTCTGCCAGACTCTGGTGGGTCATTAGTCCTCCCTAAGCGTACTAGCTGGCCCAGTTTCGGGTAACAGACTTAACCAGCAAATTCAGCGGCTGGAGGCATGTTTGAGAGCTCAGATGGAGAAGGAACTAAACAACCCAGAAAGGGAGGACCTCCAGCTCACCAGCTGGAGAGTGAAACAATACTTTCAGGGGATAGATGCTTTCCCCAAAGGAAAGCCATACAGCCTGTGTGCCCGGGAGATCATTTGCGTGGAACTACCCAGATGTTTTGTTCTGATTGACAAACTCAACTAGAAGGCTTAGTAACTGAGGTACCGTACAAATCTTTTGCTTGGAGTAAAGGCATTAATATTCGGGTCAATTATACAACTGAAGAGAGATAGCGGATATTTTATAAGGCTGCGTAGACAGGGCCGGATCCTTCTTCTACAGGGGCAATGGCCAAATAGAAATTGATTTCCATGGCAGCAGCTTCAGGCTCTTCCCGTCCTTTGCTGGAAATGGATGTGCACTTACATGGATTTAGTTTTCTGTGTTTCTGCTGTTATTGAGGTTTGCAATTCTTCATAATCTCCCACATATCACGTCCTGTGATGCACTACATCACTGGCAGTCCATGCAACAAAGTACAGATATTTGGAATCCTTCAGCACCTCACCAGTACTTTGGTCATCAAATAATGATACCTCCCCTCCACCCCTAAAGTCCTCTGACTTCTACGTACGTCATGTGTTTCTGTTCTGATCATGCTTGTTATTTATTAATATGTCCTCGTGAGGACCATTTCTAGTATTCCAAGGTTTGAGAAGCTTCCTAGAGACTTTTAAAAAACCTATGAACCTACTAAGTGACTTGCGAGCTTCGGTGTGGAAAAGACATTTTCATTTAATTTACTGAGATCAATTCAATGAAAATTATATTTTTCCCCCTGTTTCAACTATTTCCAATTTCATTTCAGCTCCGGATGCTGCAACTACTGAGGTTAAGACAGACGGATGCAGAGGAATCCCTCCTCTCTGCTGATTCTTCCCATAGCGACTTCTACCACGCCATAGCGCGTGACGGATTATGCAATGCATTCACTCTGTCCTCATCCTATACCACAGCTTGAGAAGCTTCCCAGTGACATTTATGAAATATGTGAACTGAGCATAAGATTTGTAAGACTGTGAGGTGTAGACAGATATTTTCATGTAATGTATTGACATGAATACGGTGGAAACATTTATTTTTCCCTTTGTGTTTCAACCAAATTTCATTTCATTCCAGCTGAGGTGCAGTGACGACAGCGGTTAAAAGAGTTGGATGAAATTGTAACGTGCAATGGATTCCCTCCTCTCTACTGATGCTCTCCACAGTGACTTCTAAGACTCCATAATGCTTGACCTTGTATTCTGCAGTACACTCACTCCATAATGAAATTCCAACTGCCCAGATTACAATTTATGTGCTAATACCCTGTTGATTTACTCAAAGTTGAAATTGCAAAATGAAGGATATTGATGCAAAAAAGTTACAAGAAAATAAAGAAAGGGTTAGACCTGAAACATTGTTGACATGATGAAAAGGAGTAACTGGAGCAGTGAGGGTTAGGAGTGGAACGTTACTGAAGGTCGACAAAGAGACAGATGACAAAAACCAAAGGTTCTAAAAGAAATCACGAGGGGGAGACCCACAGGACATTTGGGGAAGAGGAAGGAAGGGGATAAACTGGCCAAAGTCAGGTTACCGGAGCTGGGGGGAGAAGGCTCTGTTTTTGTGCCTATAAGTGATGCACTGCAACAGAAGGATGTTGGATGACACCAAGTGACCCTGATCCAGGCCCAGAGAAGGGCTTGGTGTGTTGAGGAAACTGAGACAGGGAATTGCGTGTAGGGTTTACAATTTTTCTTCCAATCTGTGTCTTTTCTGCGTGATTAAGTAAATAGCATGAGTGTGTTAGAATCCTGTGCAAAGTGTCTGGGTGTTAGAATCTACACCGGGGTGGCCAACCTGAGCCTGAGAAGGAGCCAGAAGTTACCAATATACATTGCCAAAGAGCCACAGTAATACAAGTGTACAAGCCTTGGTTGTAGGAGCTGAAAGCCACATGCTGCCTCTTAAACCAAGGTTGTAGCAGACTCCTTCATCTCAGACGGTTCAGGTGGCGGCCCTGGCCTTGCGGCCACAGTCGGCAACGGCCCTGGCCTTGTGGCCATGACAGTCAGTCTGTACAGATTTCCTCTGGGTGTCTTCTTAAAGAAAGGACCCAGAATATCCACAGCAATATGCTGAGATGGAACCTCAATGATGGGGAGTGGCTGAAGAGGGGCCGTGACCTGGTCTTGGGCTTTCCCACCCTCTTGCACACCTCACGATACCAGACATAGGTAGAAACGTCCTTGCCGATTCCCTCCCAGTGGAATGACTTCCCCAAATGGTCTTTGGTCCTGTTCACCCCAGCATGGCCACTAGGGTGACGGTGGGCTAAGCTCAAGAGCTTTTCCCTCTACTTAGTTGGAACTACCAACTGTCTCTGAGGATGGCAGTCCTCCTTGTGCCCACCAGAAAGGGTCTCCTTGTGTAAGAGTCCTCCTTCTACAACAAACCCGGACCTATTGGAAGAGCTGAGAGGTGGTGGGTTGCTCCAGGCCGCCGTCCAAGCTCCCTTGCGGCTCTCATCCACTTCCTGCTCTGCGTGAAACTGCTCCCTTGATGCTGGAGACATTAGTTCCTCGTTGGGTTGTGGACTTGGGCTTGGTCCCCCTGGAAGCGATGCAGGTGACGGGGGTGTCTCCGTTGACTGTGAACTGCTCTCCGCTGGCGCACTAGGTGGTATTTCAGGCTCCAATTGAGCCCCTTGCACCGGTTTAGCTGCTGCTGCGGGTTCAGGCTCCGTGGCGCCCCTTGGTGCTGGCTCCCCGGACGCTGGTGGGCTGCTCTGCCTGTTCCCATCCTTGGACCGGTTCTGGCTGGGTCCCAGGAACTGGATCTACAACCGCTGTCATAGACTCTGCTCTGGGGTCTGGTTCCACCACGTCTGGCTGGGTCCCCGGCCCTGTGGTATCTGGGGACATGGACCGGGCCCTAGTAGGAGGCTCAGAAATGCAGTTAGGTGTGGAGGCCTGTTTAGCCTGGCTACGGATGACCATCCCCACGCTTTCTGTTAGAGTCACAGGGTTGGCTAAGCCTTCTCCCAGCAGCATAATCGGAACGGGATAATCGTCATAGACTGCAAACGTCCATATTCCTGACCAGCCCTTGTACTGGACAGGCCACTTGGCTGTAGGCAAGTTAAAAGAGCTGGCCTGGGAGGGTTGCACCATCACTTGAGCCTCTGGGTCAATGAATTTGGGGTCCACCAGGGATTCATGGCTGCAGAGCTGACACCTGTAGATAGCTGACACCTGTTGTCATAAATATAAAGGGAAGGGTAACCACCTTTAAAATCCCTCCTGGCCAGAGGAAAAACCCTTTCACCTGTAAAGGGTTAAGAAGCTAGGATAACCTCGCTGGCACCTGACCAAAATGACCAATGAGGAGACAAGAGACTTTCAAAGCTGGAGGCGGGGGAGAAACAAAGGGTCTGTCTGTGTGAGGCTTTTGCCGGGGACAGAACAGGAATGGAGTCTTAGAACTTAGTAAGTAATCTAGCTAGATATGCGTTAGATTAGGAATCTTTCAATGGCTGAGAAAACAAGCTGTGCTGAATACAATGGATAGTCCTGTCTTTGTGTCTTTTTGTAACTTAAGGTTTTGCCTAGAGGGATTCTCTATGTTTTGAATCTAATTACCCTGTAAGGTATTTACCATCCTGATTTTACAGAGGTGATTCTTTTTACTTTTTCTTCCATTAAAATTCTTCTGGTAAGAAACTGAATGCTTCTTTTCATTGTTCTTAAGATCCAAGGGTTTGGGTCTGTGGTCACCTATGCAAACTGGTGAGGATTTTTATCAAACCTTCCCCAGGAAGGGGGGTGCAAGGTTTTGGTGAGGATTTTGGGGGGGAAAAGACGTTTCCAAACGGCTCTTTCCCAGTAATAAACCCGGTTAGATGTTTGGTGGTGGCAGCGAAAGTCCAAGGGCGAAAGGTAAAATAATTTGTACCTTGGGGAAGTTTTAACCTAAGCCGGTAAAAGTAAGCTTCGGAGGTTTTCATGCAGGTCCCCACGTCTGTACCCTAGAGTTCAGAGTGGGGAAGGAACCTTGACACCTGTGCTCCAGTGTCTCTCCACGCAGTAATCTTCCTCCCACCCACACTCAGTTTCCCTTCGCTCTGGGGGTATTTGTGAGGCATGTGGGCCTGAAGGCTCCCGGCGGGACCCCAGGGTGATGAGTTGCAGTCAGCTGGTGCTCTCGGGGCGGTTGGCCTTCACGTGCCCCAGCTCATTACATTTAAAGCATCGCCCAGCTGACTGTGGGCTGGGGCGAGGTGGGTGGTTGGAGAGTAGGGTAGTGGGACGAGAGGGCATCTGGGGTGTGTCCCTGGCTGTGGGGAGGGCTCCTCCTTACGAGGTGGGGCTTTGGGCTGACCCCGATGGTGGGGTGTCGACCCGGGTTGCCCCTTCTGGTATCCCCACCGACTGCTACTAGCTTTCTTCTTCTCCGCCACCTTCACCCATTTGGCTCCCATCTCCTCCGCCTCGATTACAGTTTTGGGCTTCCCATCAAGGATGTACCCGTGCTGGGTTCCGTCACAGAAACCCCCTTTGGGAACTGCCAACTGATGTGCCAAGCTTACCTCTGAGCCGGTTTTCCCTGGCAGCTCGGGACTTCAGTGCCCTGCCTGGTTCGAGCCAGACACGCTAGCCTGCTACAAACCCAGACCCAGCTCTCAACTACCTCCTATAAATTGCAGGCTTACCTGAAAACAGCTTCAGAAGTGTTTCTGTCTCCAACACTCAGGTGCCCAGTTCCCAATGGGATCCAAACCCCAAATAAATCCGTTTTACCCTGCATAAAGCTGAAAAAGTGGTTTGATTAAATACAGAAAGTAGAATTTAAGTGGTTCCAAGTAATAACACACAGAACAAAGTCAGTGACCAAGCAAAATGAAAGAAAATATGCAAGTCTAAGCCTAGAACAGTCGGAAAACTGATGAAAAGAGAGAAAACCTCCCCCTCAGATGTTTCAAGAAGCTTTTGTCACAGACTGGACGCCTTCCTACTCTGGGCACAATCCTTTCCCCTGGTCCAGCCCTTGTTCCAGCTCAGGTGGTAGCTAGGGGATTCCTCATGATTGCAGCCCTTTGTTCTGTTCCACCCCCTAAAACAGCTTTGGCACAAGGCGCAAATCTTTTTACTCTCTGGGTCCCCACCCCTCTGTCAAAGTCAGATTCAAGGCTCACAGAATTTGTCAGACCGCTCTGTTTATTAGCAAAGCGCTTTGCCAATGCACCCAGATATACGTGAGCCCCCTGCAAAAGCTCAAGCTAACTTATTTACACAGAAGCCAAAGCCAATTTAACATAGGAGACAAAAGGAAGCAGAAACTGACAAATATACATACAGATCTTATTTGCATACTAACGTTTACCAATCTCCTAGCTCAGTAGGAGCTCTACGTTAACTAGTTTGAGGACCCATTGTCTCACACTCCTTAATGTTTCTCTTCCTGACAACTATATTTCAACAAACTCTTCAAGCAGCATTTCTTTAATGAATTCTAATTTCAATATAATTCATTCTACTTTCACAATCCCTCCTTTTGTTCAAGCTACGCAATGACCAACAATTACTGGGTTCAACATATCAATCGTTCTTTATCTCTTTGTTCATCAGTGATATTTAAAATCATCAAATTAGCACTCTGGTTTGGGGCAGCTATCTGTGTAGCATGCCTGACACAATTTTGGATACAACAGGAAAGTAACTGAAAACATATAAAAATTATTAGGATTCCAAACAGGAGAGTTAGGGCTCCCTGAAACAACCAGTTTCCTATGCCAGAGACATTGAAAAGGTTACTTAGCCACTTCCATAAAGAACTTGGCTCTTCGTGGGGAAGATATGCCATTTGTTCTAAGTGGCTAGCACGATCTATTACCTCATTGGTGTTGTCTGGTATATACACACACAGCAGTCTTTTCCAATGAGAGCACAAGTCCCTCCTTTTGCCGCCAGCACTATGTCCAATGCCTGACGGTTTTGGAGGGTCACGTGTCGGATTGCCCCTGTTTCTTTGGCCAGGGCTCTTAAACTTTCTCCGGTTTCATTTGCCATTATTTCAACTACTGCTTGTAACCTTAGGAGCCTTTTTGCATGGTGTATTACTCACCCAATTGGTATGAAGGAACCGCCAATGGCCTCTTCCCAGGTTAAGGGGCTTATGTTATTTACATACCATTGGGCATCTGTTAAGTCCCTTCTTTTTCGCCTGAATTTGTGGAGGCGTTCTCGAGGGAAGGTTCCTAGCACTCGGAATTGTGGGAAGAGTCGGGCGGGATAACAGATTCCTGACCAATTAGCTGGTAGTGCGGTATAAGCCCTGGTCCCGCACACCCAGTGATGGCCTATTAAGGCCAGGAAGGGTCGGTTGCACCCATTTGTCATATAGGTGTTTGCAAAGGAGGAGGAGTATCCCCCAAAGGGTACAGGGTAATTCTCCTTACGAGGAGTGGTGTTATTTGCATGACATTGAAAGATTGTATTGTTTTCAATAAGGTTACTGTAGGGGGAACATGAGATTGATTTCTCTGTTTGATCCCAGGTTGAGAAAAAATTCATATCTCCATACCCGGCCCGCCACTTTTTAGTTTTGTTTGAATAATCCCAGACACCATTGGCCACAATATGCTGAAGGCAACGGTTTTTCCCCAGATCCAGCCCTGTCCCATTACACACCCAACACCAACGACCTTTTCCCTCCACCACACTTATCCATTTAGATGCATTTATTCCCACCGCTTCCCAAGTGTCATTGCTGTTCCATATTTTGTTAAACGGACGAGGCCCTCCAGTGAGGTCTGGGGACTTGAGTTGGATAGCCAGGACAGGAACACCAGTTTGAGAGTGGGCTGGGATGTGGCTGCAGACCCAGCAATTAGAAATATTAAGGGTCTGAGCTATTCACACCTGCTGCTGGATATCTCCCCAGACCGTAAGATACCAGCAGCCGAGGAACAGCGTCTGCTTCTGGCAACCCTTACGAGAGCGTAGATTGTAAGGTATTGCAGACTGTTCCTCTACGTCTTCTTCTGGAGTCAAAATTAACTCTGCGTCGTCCTGAGGTGATGATTGGTTCTCTGGGGATTGTTCCTTCTTACACTGTGAAGCATGTATCCACGCTGCGATGCCAGATATTTTAACAGCCGTCTGTGTAGTAAGCAGTACCTGATGAGGACCCTTCCACCGGGGCTCCAAGGCATGCTTTCGATGATGGTGCTGTACGTAGACCCAATCACCTGGCTCGAGGTTGTGGCAAGCGTCGGAGGTGGGTTCCGTGGGCCAGGCGGCTCGAACCTGTGAATGGAAGTGACTTACAGCTTGCATTAGTCCCTTGCAATACTGAAGGAGCGCACTGTGAGTCAAGTTCAAATCTGGAACGGGAGTAATGGTCATCATAGCTCGCATAGGGTGTCCCATAACAATTTCAAAGGGACTTAATTTATGCCTTTGGGATGGAGTGGATCTCATGTCCATAAGGGCTAATGGTAAGGCTACTGGCCAGCTTAATCCTGTAGAGTCACAAATTTTAGCAGGCTTATTCTTAAGTACACCATTTCGTCCTTCAACTGCACCTGCACTCTGTGGGTGGTAGGGACAGTGCAACAGGTGTTTAATATGCAATATATGGTCCAGGTGTTGAACAAGTTGTCCAGTAAAATGTCTACCCTGATCACTGGACAGAGTAGCAGGAATTCCCTTGGCAGGCATAATATGATTTAACAAACATTTGGCAACAGACAGTGAGTTAGCCTTGCGACAAGGAAAGGCTTCAATCCAACCAGAGAATAAACATACCATAACCAATATAAATTCATATTGTTGACACTTAGGCATTTGTACAAAATCAAGTTGCCAATGCAAGAACGGTGCTTGAGGCAGGCCCCGGAACCCCTGGGCCACTTTTACAGGTTTTCCAATATTATGGCTTTGGCAAATGGTACAGGCTGCACAGTGGCGGGCTGCAAAAGAGCTAAAGGGGGGGGGGCCCACCATCCTGTCTTAGTTACAGCAGAGACCATCCCCTCCTTTCCGACACGCGATACACCGTGTAGCAGGGCGGCCAGAGACGGGTAGAGTGAAAAGGGGGCTACAAAGGCGCCAGTAGGCGAGCGCCAAAGAGAATCGGGATGTAGAGAGCAACCCTGGGCAACCCAGGATTCTCTCTTGGTTTCTGGGGCAGAGTCTTGGGGCAGGGCGAGGTCAGTGAGGGACCAGGAGGGTAAGAGGAGAGCGGAGAACAAGGGACTCAGACATTTCGACGAGGCGCGCTGCAGCAGCCACAGCACGCAGGCAGGGGGGTAAGCCTTGGGCAACAGGGTCTAAAGTGGCAGAGAAATAAGCCACTGGGCGGTTCTTTTCTCCGTGCAGCTGAGTGAGAACTCCAAGTGCACACCCAGATGGTTCGTGGCAGAAAAGGGTAAAAGGCTTAGAATAGTCAGGCAGCCCTAAGGCAGGGGCAGAAGCCAAACCCTGTTTGAGGGAAAAAAAGGTAGAATTGGCCTCAGGGGGCCACGGCATGGGGTCAGGCACAGACAATCGAGTGAGTTCCTGGAGAGGTTTTGCAAGGGAGGCATATTGGGGAATCCACTGTCTGCAAAATCCAGCCATGCCTAAAAACTTCCGGACCTGGCATGGGGAGCGGGGTCGGGGAAAGCTAAGGATAGCTTGGACGCGGGTGGGAGAAAGTGCACGGGAACGCTGGGAGAGGAGAAAGCCAAGGTATGTGACAGAAGCTTGACAGAGTTGTAGTTTAGAGCGAGAAGCTTTGTGACCCTTATTTGCTAGGGCAGTAAGGAGCACTAAAGAGTCAGTTTCAGAGGCAGACAATGAAGGGGAACAGAGGAGTAGATCATCTACATATTGGACTAGTGTGGACCTGGACGGGAAAACAAGGTCAGCAAGGTCTCGGGCTAATGTTTGGGAAAAATATGAGGGGCTTTCAGTATACCCCGGGGCAGTGTGGTCCATGTGTACTTGTAAGAAAAGGCAAACAGGAACTGGGAGTCAGGGTGAACTGGCACAGAAAAGAAAGCAGAGCACAAATCAACAACAGTAAAATGAGTTGCATCCGGTGGGATAGAAGCCAGAATCTTTGAGAGGGGCAAGTGTTGATTCTGTCCTCCTATGATTTGCCTCTTCCCACCACTGCATGAAACAATCGACCTCTCCTTTTGCCAGTGTAGTTTTAGGTTGGCCGAGTTTGTCCTTTAAGACGTCTACTCGGTCTTTGTCCCAAGATCCTAACAGTGGCCACTGAATTTTGGGATTCTCCTGAGTTAGCCGAGATCATTTTCCCAGAAATTTACAGGAGTACGGACCCTTCCTAAAATACATAAAATGAGCCGGCGTTCCTTTAGGGAACTGTCCCGACTTAGACGTCTGGTTACCCATACAGGAGAACTTTACACACCAATCACACAAGAAGGAAAGTCGGGTTCGTCAGAGCGATGCCCGGTGCAACACACAAAAGGACTCAATCGCCCTTGCTTTCACACCAAGGGTTTTACCCAAGGCGCGGTGCGGCTGCTGTTGTGCAGATTTCACTCACTCAGATCGTGGGGACAGGAAGCCTTTGGTCAGCCGATCCCCGGACGGAGACGGCGCCCAGACGCAAACACACCACAGGGAGGATGGATAGACACAGAGACAAGACAGTCCTCAGTCCGGACAAAACACAGAAAAAATTACCTGACCAGATTCCTGATGTCAGATCCCGGGATCCCTACCAGAACAGAGTGGGAACCAACAGGTTCGATGGCGTAGACTTCACTGTGGTCATGCACCCTTCCATTCTGGCGGAGGACCGCTCGGGCCAAATGCCCAGGTGCCGGCTTGCCACGGCCATCCTAAGAACGGTCAGGAGTCACACAGCCCCAGTGAAGACGGTTGCCATCTCTGTGGGACCTCCAAATCGTCAAAGTCAGATTCAAGGCTCACAGAATATGTCAGACCGCTCTGTTTATTAGCAAAGTGCTTTGCCAATGCACCCAGATATACGTGAGCCCCCTGCAAAAGCTCAAGCTAACTTATTTACACAGAAGCCAAAGCCAATTTAACATAGGAGACAAAAGGAAGCAGAAACTGACAAATATACATACAGATCTTATTTGCATACTAACGTTTACCAATCTCCTAGCTCAGTAGGAGCTCTACGTTAACTAGTTTGAGGACCCATTGTCTCACACTCCTTAATGTTTCTCTTCCTGACAACTATATTTCAACAAACTCTTCAAGCAGCATTTCTTTAATGAATTCTAATTTCAATATAATTCATTCTACTTTCACCCCTCCTTCTAAATGGAAAAGCACCAGGTTTCAGATGGATTTCAGTACCAGGTGACATGGTCACATGTCCTGTGCGACCCCAAGCCTTCATTCTTCCCAGCCTGGCTTGCAGGAAGGCCTGCAACCAAACAGAGCCATCCACAGTCAATTGCCCTGGCGGATGGGAGCCATCAAGATTCCAAACCGCCATTAATGCCCCACACTTTGCCCAACTACAGTAGGCCCTCAGAGCGATGGCTCATAGTTCTGGTTTCGAGAAATCAGCTCTTGCCACCAGCTCACTAAAAAACATGCGCACAAACCTCTTAAGACACAAAAGTCTGATCCTGTTCTTCAAAAAGGTACATTTGACTTAAAAAAAAAAAAGACATCGGAAAACTGACTCTATTGCTCGCTTTCAAAAGAGCAAATCAAAGGATTAAGCACCAAGAATAACTTCCTTGAGGTCCAGCTTTAAGGTGACAAGCAAAACAAAAGCCCGTGGGGTGAGCACAGAGGAGTCCACAAGCCACCAAGAAATAAAAAGAGAAAAACCAAATCGCATCTTCCTGGACATTTCCTGATCTACTCACATACCTGGGGTTTCCACTGAGTAGTTTCCAGGCATGATACTGATGATTGTTCATACCTGGCCCCAAGATTTTTCATAGCTGGCACAGCTCAGGGGTGGGCCAACTTTTTGGCCTGAGGGCCACATCGGGGTTCCAAAAGCGTCTGAAGGGCTGGAGTAGTGTAATAACTTGCTCCCTGTTGGAACGTGCTCCTCACGGCTGAAAGCCCTGGTACTCTGGGAGGCATGGTAAGGGGGCAGGAAGCAGGAGGGGTGGCTAAGGGGCAGGGCGTCCCAGGGGGCAGTCAGGGGACAGGGAGCAGTTGGATAGGAGTGGGAGTCCTGGGGGACCTGTGAGGGGGCGGGGGCGTGAATAGGGGTCGGAAAAGTCAGGGGACAGGAAGCAGGGGAGCTTGGAGAGGAGGTGGGGTCCAGGGGAGACGGTTGGGGCGGAGAGGTCACAGGTAAAGCAAGTAGAAAACAGTTCTTAAGGGGGATTTTAGAGCCAACTGGCTGGCTGGGTGTCCATAAAAGGGAGCTCCCCCTGCGCCCGCTTGATTTATCACAAGATCTTGGTGAAACCGGCCATCGGGGGGCTGACGAGAAGGACCCTCAGTAGTATAAGGGTCCTACCATCAAACAATCCCTAACCCAGCCCCTTGACCCCTTAGCCCCACCCACCGGAAGTCCCGCCCCCATGGGTTATTACTTCCGGGGTCAAGGCCGCCACATGACCGGAAGCAAGGCATGTCATGTGACACCCACCCCACCCCTTGACCCCTTTACCCCACCCCTTGACCTCTGCCCCCCACCGGAAGTCCTGCCCCATGGGGTATTACTTCCAGGGTCAAGGCTGCCACGTGACCGGAAGCAAGGTATGTCATGTGACCCCTCTAACATCTCCTCCCACTGCCCTCTACCAATCAGGATGGGTTTCACCCCTGTAGGACTTCCCCCCAAGAGGAGCTTTGACCAATCAGGGCGAGTTCCGGGGTGGGGGTGTCCTCTCTGGAAGTGGGTCTTGTGACCCCTCTAACAACTCCTCCCCCCACCCCGCTACCAATCAGGAGGGGTTTTGTTCCGATAGGACCAAGAGGAGATTTGACCAATTAGGATGAGTTCCGGGGGGTGGGGTGACCCGTCCGGAAATGATTCGTGTGACCACTCTAACAGCTCCTCCCACCAACCTCTACCAATCAGGCCGCCCCGAGAGCAGATTTGACCAAAATAGGGCAGGTTCTGGGATGGGGTGAACCGCCCAGAAGAGGGGCGTATGAGCCCTCTGCCAATCAGAGTGCAGCACCATCACCCCATAAGGCCCAGCGTCGGGCAGAAGAGGCTGTCTTTTACCAAGAGCGCGTGTTTTAGAAATCGTGGAAACATGGACTCCTTCACCACCCCCGTGAGAACTTCGGACTTTGTTTTAGCCCCAAGGGCCTTCGACAAACCGCGGAGAAAGCGCTACGTCTGCGACAGTTCGAGGAGGAGGAGGGGGCGATTCAGGGGAGCCCTTTGGCCCAGCCATTGATGGACACACCGGAAACCGACCCCGAAACCCAGCCGCTTGTGGGGCCCCGTGATGAGCGTGATGGCCTCTTGTTGTCCACCCCCCGAGAGGTGGAAGGTGATCACGGCTTGGGGGAGTTACGGGCGGACAAGGTGAATGAAAAAGACGTGGCTCAGGTAAATGCATGTTTAAGAAGTGACGGTCGGGGTGGGGGTGTGTAATGGGGGGGTGGGGGGTGGGAGGGCTAGGAACCAGGGATTGTGTAAATCAAAAACCAAGCAGTGGGGTGCTTATGCTGTTTCTTTTTTGAAAAAAATCTCTCAACAGCTCGATGATGCCTTTCTAGAGGACCCGGAGACTCTGGACAGCGTTGCACCAAGCAGCGAAGATGAACCGGGCCCACCTTGTTTTTGCTCAACGCCGATACAAAATGTTGAAGAGGACTCCGAGGATGACGGCTATGAGGAGTTTAGGAGGCGGCTTGGCATGGAACTGACTGAGCCAGTGCCACGTCGTGAGCGTAACAAAGTCCTGCGGACTATTGTACGCGTTGCTGTTTATTCTGTTCTTAATCACTGTCTTAGGGAAAAGCTTTTTGAAGATTGTGAGGGCTGTGTCATAGATGCACCAGGCCAGCGGCACCATGACTGTGTGACTTGGACTTCAGTGGATATAAACTGCAAGCTCCGGGGCCTGTGTGCTGAGCTGTGTTTGGAAAGCTTATTAAACACTGTGATTGCCATAGGCTATGCTATGCAATGTCTGTGCCTAACCCAAGAACATTTAGCACAAGGGGCGACCTTGATAAATGCTGTGCAATTCAGTGGAGACCCTGACCATGTTTTAAAGAAAATGACCAAACCGGAAGATGCCTGCTTAGAGCGTTATATTGACCGTCTGGTCCGCACAAAAAGTTACAGAACCCTGCTTAAGAAAAAGGCTATTTGTAAGAAATCTAAAAGGATTAAGTTAGAAAATGGTGAGGTGCCAAACATGCGATATAAAACTTGGTAGCTGTAAATTTAAAAATCTATTGAAAAGGGCTGTAAAAAAAAAATCTATTGAAAAGGGCTTTGTGACTATTTGTATTTCTGTTAAAAGGTCTCTGGCCCTTAAGGGAGCTTAAAGTCTTTTTTCTTTCTTTCTTTTTTTAATGGAGCATCTTGGTTTGTTTTCAAGGAGCTGTATGTCTTTTAAATAAAAAAAAAATTGTTTGTGAGAACCTAGCTCTTGTGTCTTTTGCGTAAGAGAGACCCATTTACAGCAAAAAAAAAAAAAAAAAAAAAAAAGCTGAAATGTATGTTGTGGGAGGGGGAAAAATACCCTAAAAATGTGTTTACAATAAAACAAACAGGGATGGTTCAGACATGTGGTTGAGTACAATAGAGTTGACTTATTCTGTTGAACTGAACGGGTTTAACCACCCCCCTCACTGAATAGCCAGTGGGCTATGGTGCACCCATAGTAAGGGAGGTGGCTGGGTGAGGATGGTGAGTTTCTAACTTAATCTTTTTAGATTTCTTACAAATAGCCTTTTTCTTAAGCAGGGATTTAGTAGTATAAGGGGCTGTGGATCTGCGATGCTCCACAGTACGGAGCAGCGAGGGAACGTCCCTCTGTACTGTGCTGGGGGCACCCCGCTAGAGTGCTGGCTCAGCTCTGTGCCCCTCAACCCCAGGGCTCCTCCCCCCTGGAGCAGGGAGCCAGCATTCCCCCTCCCCAGCCAGGACCCTGCCCACAGCATGGGGGAGGAGCAGCAAGGAGTTAACGGGAGTCTGAGAAAAGCGGTGAAGAGGCTCCAGGGGCTGAAAGCGCTGGGCTAAGGGAACTAGACCTGGCTGGCAAGGTACCAACAGCAAGGAGGGCATCTAGGGGGCTGCAAAGGAGGGAAACTAGATGCAAACGTGAATGTAGACAAGTCAACTCCAAGACTGTGAGGTGTATCCAAGGGGGAGGGGAGCCCTGGCGGGGGGAGCAGACGGGAGGGAGAGGCCACTCACGTGTGATGCCTTCGTCCATGATGTCGGACATCGTGCAGCACGATGAGAGGATGCGCGTGCTGGGGTGGTCCATGATCAGCACCTGGGGTAGCGAGAGATGAGCGCTCCACTTCGGATGAACTAGTCACTGCCCTGAGCCCAGCCGCCCTCCATCATCATCCACGGCACAGCCAAGGGAGCAGAGCGACTGCTAACAGCAGAGCTGACGGCTCCCGGTCCAGCCCTTCCACAGCAGAGCAGCAGGGCCGGTACCAAGACTGCACTTGGCTGAGCTGACCGTGCTAAGGACTGCGTGAGGAGCTACAGGGAGAGCAGCTCCGAGCAGAGTGGCTGGTACGAGATGTAGGAGACAAACCTGGGACACCTGGCCATTCAGAATGGTTCCATCCTTCTAGACTGGAGGAGATCAGCCTCTTTGCCCAGGTGACAGGGTGAGTGCAAGAAGCAGGGACAGAACCCAGGAGTCCTAGCTCCCAGTCCCCTGCTCTGATCCACCAGATACCCGCTCCCCAGCCCTCGGACAGAACTAGGATCAGGGCACAGAGAAATGGAATGAGGGGCGTCTCCGTGGTTTTTTTTTTCACATTACACATTTAATGGAAAGTCAGAACTTTAACAAAACTAGAGCTTCAGACAGTAGCTGAAGTCTGAATACAACTTCCATTAATCAGTTTAACAATTTGCCTCTAAGTCTAGGGCTAGCAAATAGCTTTATTAAAAAAACCCCATAAGCAATTTCAAGCTTTTTTATATAACTGCAAAAACAAAAAATAAATAAATAAAATGAATGCAGTGTACAGAGGAGAAACTGAAAAGTGCTTCATAAGAACCTTAGCTGCTCATATCCAAAGTCTCAAAATCTTGAAATGTGGGGAATGGATGCACTGTGCACAAATTATGCTTTCCATTTAGTTCCGTGTTCCCCTAGGAAAGCCCTGTAGGCCATCAGCCCAATATCTCCACCACCTTCCTGCCGTGCTGAACGAACCCATTGCTCTGTGCAGTCCAGCATCCCGCTGCACCAAATCCGGCCACTGAGCAAGCTCTGCTGCACCGGCCTAGCTCACTGTTCTACACCCCCCAGCCCAATCCATGCCGGGGGCTCAATAACCGGCCTGCCAAATGGTGCAAACTGTCCCCATGCTTGGCGCTCTCCTGCTCCTCCTCCCACCCAGGCTGGCTGACTGGGCCCAGTGGTCTGATCCGGTGTGTGTGTGTGGGGGGAGATATGGGGCTAGCTGGACAAGCTGGCTCTGATCCAGCGCAGTGGGAAGGCAGACATACCCAAGCCTAGCTGGGGACAGATGATGAGCTAGACAGCAGGGATCTGATCCAGCCTGGAAAACCTCAGGTTCCTAATGAATCCCAAGAGGCTGGAGGGGGAGGAGCACGATATATGGATACAGCACATCCCCAGGGGGCCTGGCCTGCTTACCTTCCATTCTCTTTCCTTCTTCACGCTACGAAGGACAACGCTGAGGATCTCTGCAAGGGAAAGAGACAGGGATTAGCAGTGGGGCTCAGACGGGACGGCTGTGCCCTGAGCCAGGACCCACTGGCTGGTGGAAGGACCCCTCGGCGAAGTGGCTCAGAGGCTGCTTTCAGGCCAGATAGCGATGTGCTCCTAGCAGTGCCCCCAGTCAGCGATCGTGGTGGGGTGACAGACTAGATGGGCCATGGGTCTGATCCCCCTTCCTTTCTGTCAGGCTGGATACGAGCGCAGCTGAACTAAGGATCTGGCCCCGTGCAGGAAGAGAACAGATCCTGCCCAACACCTCTCGACTGGAGGGGATCCAGGGACCCTCTACTGCATGTGGGGGACAGCAACACAACAAAGACTTCAAATCCTGAGTCCTGCACATAGAACCCCTCCAAGGCATGCCCCTCTCAGGGAACTGCCGGCCTGTCTCCTGGGCACCTTCCACGGCCAAGTGAAGCAATTAGATAGTCAGCTCTTCGGGCCAAGCACCATCTTTTTGTTGTGCCCAGCACAATGGTACCCTGACCCATGACTGGCGCTCCTGGGCACTACCGTAATACACCTAATGAATAATGTACAACACCTTGCAAAATGGGGCTTGGTCCATAACTGGGGCTCCTGGGTGCTACCATAATACATCTGTTTGTTTTACCCTACGAAGCACCTGATTCTGGCTGGCCCCGGAGGGCAATAGCCCCGAGACCCTGACCTGTGCTCTCACTCTCACCCTCACTCCCGATAGCGGGTGTGCGTGAGTGCACTGCCCAACACACTATGTTTCCCCCATAACTCAAGCAATGCCTCTCCCTACCCCACCTCTAGCCCATCAGGACTTGGCTGCTCAGTCCTAATGAGGCTCCAGGGGCTATTCTGCACCAGGACGCACTGGCCTCCGTGCTGCTTTCCTGCAGTTCCTTTACACCTGCGGCATGCGGACGCCCCGTTCACTGGGGCACGTGGGGCTCGAGTGCACGGTAAGGGGCTGGCAGCACAGACTGGATCCAGACATGGTGAAGGCAGACACGAACCTGCTTTCTCCACGCATCTCCACCCAGGCATTTCGACCCTGAACTGCAGCTACACCCCCCCCCCACGCCAGCCCTGGACTGCCCCCACCAGCTGTGCCAGTGCCCCTCACTACTGACTGGAGCCCTTGCTATCCCAGCCCTGGGCTCCCACCCACTCCCAGCTCCGCCAGTGCCCCTCACTCCTGTCCACAGCCCCCTGCTATCCCAGGCCTTTGCTCCCCCCCCCATTCCCAGCTCTGCCAGTGCCCCTCACTCCTGACCCGCAGCTATTCCAGTCCTGGGTTCCCCCCCTCACGGCTCTGCAGATGCCCTTCACTCCTGACCCGCAGCACCCTGCTGTTCCTGTTCAGAGACCCCTCTTGAACCAGGGCAGTATGGCCCACCCCAAGTATTCAAAAGTCACGTGTCAGGCCCTCGTAATTGTGCAATTTAGTGAGGAAAAGCTAAGAGAAGAGCTACGGGTTGTTAGCACCACCGGCCATCCTGAGCTGTGGGCCACTTTTCCTCTCTCCCAGTTCTGGGGGAAACCATGGAACATCAGAACTTAATCCACTTTCCAAGGGTCTTTTAAACCCCAGGTCTGTGGTCTGGATTTAGCCACAGGCCCCGTCCACTGCAGCCGGGACTGGAGATTCAGCAGTGGGTTGGGCTTCTGAAGTGACACAGCCCTCACAGCGGGTCAGGGTGTTGCCAGAAGACAATGACTAACACATAGCAACTAACACCTCAGAGTCCATCCTGCACAAGGCAGCGGAGGCCATGCTCATCAAGTGTAAGGCTTTAACTTGTTCTCTCCTACATTACAGCTGTAGCCTACCCCAGCTCTGTGTTGGGGCCGGGCAGAAGTGTACTGCTTCACTACGGGGCAGGGGGGGCTATGACATCATTTTTCTCCTCGCATGCAGCCGTGGCCTGTTCTGACAGGCTGTTTATAATGCTAACTTTACTAGTTTCGGAGGTTGTCGCGGGGGGGGGGGGGGGGGGGGGCGGGGCGCAAGGTGAAAGTTTCGCCGAGGGTGGAAAATATCCTTGCACCGGCCCTGGCGGGAGTCATCCCGATGGAAAGAGACGAGGAAGAGGACGACAACGCCCCCGCAAAGTGCAGCTCCTATGGGAGGGGGCAGCCCTTGGGGGTGGGGCAGACACCCTCCTCCCCCTCCTGGTGTGTGACAGGCAGGCGGGGGGGAGCTCTCTGCTCCGACTGGCTCCTAATCCTCCCCGAGGGTGCGACACCCCCAGGAGCGCCCCTCCCAGGGCCCCCCAACTGGGCCCTGCCCCCCCAGACCCACACCCAACCAGACTCTGCCCCCGACCGGGCTCAGACCCCCCGGCTCCGCACTCACTCTCGCGCACCACCGCCTACAGCCCGGACGGGGCCATCTCCGCCTCTTGCCACGTCCCCTCCAGCCCTGTGGGTAGAAGTGGGACTCAGCTGTGTGCGGGGTGGGGCTGGAGTCAGGACTCCTGGGTTCTGCCCCGGCTCCACTCCTGACCTTGGGCGCGCCCTGGCCTCTCCCTGCCGTGCTCTGGGGAGTGTCTGTGACGCTGGGCGACGGCCCCGAGTGACCCTGAAATCAGTCACTGGTGGACAGGCCCGGCCCCCCCAGTGTCACTGGTGGACGGGCCCGGCCCCCCTTGTGTCACTGGTGGACGGGCCCGGCCCCCCCTTGTGTCACTGGTGGACGGGCCTGGCCCCCCCTAGTGTCACTGGTGGACGGGCCCAGCCCCCCCCCAGTGTCACTGGTGGACGGGCCCGGCCCCCCTTGTGTCACTGATGGACGGGCCCGGCCCCCCCTTGTGTCACTGGTGGATGGGCCCGGCCCCCCTTGTGTCACTGGTGGACGGGCCCGGCCCCCCCTTGTGTCACTGGTGGACGGGCCCGGCCCCCCCAGTGTCACTGGTGGACAGGCCCGGCCCCCCCTTGTGTCACTGATGGACGGGCCCGGCCCCCCCTAGTGTCACTGGTGGACGGGCCCGGCCCCCCCAGTGTCACTGATGGACGGGCCCGGCCCCCCCAGTGTCACTGGTGGACGGGCCCAGCCCCCCCTTGTGTCACTGGTGGACGGGCCCAGCCCCCCTGCCCCCCGTGACTGATTTCGGTATAAAGCAGCTGGGGTGCTGGTGGTCGATGTCTGCAAGGCTGGAGACGGCCGGACGCCGCAGCCCCCCACTTCTGGCACTGCGGGGGCTGGGCCTGGGCACCAAGGGGCAGGCGCCCGGTGACAGGGTCACGCAGGTCCCCACTGAGCCCCCACCTGGTCACGTGGGGCGCAGAGGGAGGCGGGGGCCTAGGGCAGGGCTAAGGCGAGGACGGGGTTGGGGTCGTGGGGCCTCAGCCCGCTCCAGTCAGGGCCCCCCACTGAGCTGCAAGTCCCCCCTCCAACCAGCGTCCCCCCCTCAGCAGTGTCCCTTGCCCCCCCCTCGGTCAGGCCTCTCGCCCCCCTCCACCCAGCCCCCCTCCGTCAGCCAGGCTTTGTCTCAAAATCAGGCAAATCATAGATTCATAGATTCCAGTGACAGAAGGGATCATCTAGTCTGGTCTTCTGTATAGCACAGGCCAGAGAGCTTCCCAAAAATAATCCCTAGAGCAGATCTTGTAGGAAAACACCCAATCTGGATTTTAAAATGGTCAGTGATGGAGAATCCATCACAATCCTTGGTAAATTATTCCAATGGTTAATTACCCTCACTGTCAATCATTTACACCTTTTTTCCAGTCTGAATTTGTTTAGCTTCAACTTCCATGTTATACCAATCTCCGGTAGATTGAAGAGCCCATTATTAAATATTTGTTTCCCATGTAGGTACTTGGAGACTGTAATCAAATCACCCCTTAACCTTCTCTTTGTTAAGATAAATAGATTGAGCTCCTTGCCTGTATCACTATAAGTCATGTTTTCCAGTCCTTTAATCATGCTTGTGGCTCTTTTCTGAACCCTCCAATTTATTAACATCCTTTTTGAATTGTGGATACCACAACTGGACACAGTAGGGATCACACCAGTGCCACTATTGAGGTACAGTAACCTCTTTACTCCTACTTGAGATTCCCCTATTTATGCATCCCAGGATCACTCTAGCTATTTTGGTCACTGTATCACACTGGGAGGTCATGTTCAGCTGCTTATTCGCTTCCACCCCCAAATCTTTTTCAGAGTCACTGCTTCCCAGGATAGAGTCCCCCATCCTCTAACTAAGGCCTACAGGTTTTGTTCCCGGATGTATACGTTTACATTAGCCATATTAAAATTAGGGCTGTCAAGCAATTAAAAAAATTAATTGCGATTAACTGCGCGATTCAAAAAATTAACCGCACGATTCAAAAATGAATTGCGTGATTAATTGTGCTGTTAAACAACAATAGAATACCATTTCTTTTAAATATTTTTGGATGTTTACTACATTTTCAAATCTATTAATTTCAATTACAACACAGAATAAAGAGTGTACAGTGCTCACTGTATATTTATTTTTTATTACAAATAATTGCACTGTAAAAAACAAAAAAAATATTTTTCAATTCACCTCATACAAGTACTGTAGTGCAGTCTCTTTACCATGAAAGTTGAGCTTACAAATGTAGAATTATACATATATAAAAAAACTGCATTCAAAAATAAAACAATGTAAAACTTTAGAGCTTACAAGTCCACTCGTCCTACTTCTTGGTCAGCCAATCGCTCAGACAAACAAGGTTAGTTACAATTTGCAGAAAATGATGCTGCCTGCTTCTCGTTTACAATGACACCCGAAAGTGAGAACAGGCATTCGCATGGCACTGTTGTCGCTGGCGTTGAAACATATTTTCGTGCCAGATACGCTAAAGATTCATATGTCCCTTCATGCTGCAATCACCATTCCAGAGGACATGCTTCCATGCTGATGATGGGCTCTGCTTTTGATAACAATCCAAAGCAGCGTGAACTGACTCATGTTCATTTTCATCATCTGAGGCAGATGCCACCAGGAGGTTGATTTTCTTTTTTGGTGGTTTGGGTTCTGTAGTTTCCGTATCAGAGTGTTGCTCTTTTAAGGCTTCTAAAAGCATGCTCCACACCTTGTCCCTCTCAGATTTTGGAAGGCACTTCAGATTTTTAAACCTTGGGTCGAGTGCTGTAGCTATTTTTAGAAATCTCACATCGGTACCTTCTTTGCGTTTTGTCAAATCTGCAGTGAAAGTGTTCTTAAAACGAACATGTGCTGGGTCATCATCCGAGACTGCTATAACATGAAATATGTGCAGAATGTGGGTGAAACAGAGTCGGAAACATACAGTTCTCCCCCCAAGGAGTCCAGTCACAAATGTAATTGATGCATTATTTTTTTAATGAGCATCATCAGCATGGAAGCATGCCCTCTGGAATGGTGGCTGAAGCATGAAGGGGAATAGGAATGTTTAGCATATTTAGCATGTAAATACCTTGCAATGCTGGCTACAAAAGTTCCATGCGTTCTCACTTGCAGGTGACATTGTAAATAAGAAGCAGGCAGCAGTAGCTCCTGTCAATGTAAACAAACTTGTTTGTCTGAGCGATTGGCAGAATAAGAAGTAGGTTATGTAACCAAAAAAAAAAAATCTGCATTTGTAAGTTACACTTAGAGGTCTAGTGGGTATGAGTGGAGGGGCTGGGGGTGGGAGTCAGCACTCCTGGGTTCTATTCCTGGATCTGTGAGGGAGGGTTGTCTACTGTTTAGATCAGGAGATGGAGAGTCAGGACTCCTCCTGGCTTTGCAGCTGACTCCCTGTGTGACTGAGGGCAATTCCCCCCAACCCCCTGTGCCTCAGTCATACGGGGATAATGACACCGACCCAGCTCCTGGGGGTTGGGGCTAGATTCATTCCAGTCTATACAGCACCTCTGAGGGAGGTGCTAGGAAAGGGCAGGACATAAGTAACCAACAGAAACTAATGGGATGCACCATGTGATTCTCTTTCTGTCCCTAGCGCATGTGACTGTGGACCCCAACACAGCCAATGCCTACCTGCTCCTGTCCCGGGATCAGCGGAGCGTGAGGGTGGGCAACAAGAGGCGGGACGTCCCCAGTAACCCCAAGTGGTTTGACACGTGCACCTGCATCCTGGGCCGGCAGCGGTTCACAGCCGGGATGCACTACTGGGAGGTGGAAGTGGGGGACAAGCCATGCTGGACACTGAGGGTCTGTGAGGAGTGTGTGAGCAGGCAGGGAATATTCACGCCCTCACCAGCGACTGGCTTCTAGACAGTGTGGCTGCACAATGGGGATGAGTATGCAGCGCTCACTTCCCCCCTGCCCGAGCTGAGAGTGAAGCCTTGGCAGATTGGCATCCTCCTGGACTTTGAGGCCGGAGAGGTGTCCTTCTACAACGTGACTGGCAGCTGTCACATCTACACCTTCAGTGACATCTTCTTGGAGCCCCTGCGGCCATACTTCTACCCGGGGGTGCGGGCAGGCAGCCTGAATGATGCCCCACTGACCCTCCAACAGGGAACACAGCAGCCATGAGCCAGTCACAGCCGCCTTGGCACCTTGGGCTTTCAGGACTTACCAATGAAAGGCTTTCTTAACAATATATAATTCACCAGCGGAACTTACTGCTACAGGATATTGAGGCGGCCAAATGTCTAGTGGGATTCAAAAAAGGATGAGACATATATATGGATAATCCAAATATCACCAGCTAGAGAGGGCAGGAGACCCCAGGACTATAAAACCATCTCCACAGGGCAGGAGCCAGCCACTGACTACAGGGGGGCACATTCCCCAAAGAGAAGGTTATTCCATAATTACACACTGCAGGGTCTCTGGTACCTTCCTTGAAGCCTCTGATTATGGAGACAGGATACCTGGCTTTTGGGCGCTGCAGTGAGCTAGCACAGCAAATCCTGTGCTCTCTGGGTGCTGTTAGAGCAAGAAATTGGTCACTGAAGCTGATAATCAGCCACAGAGCAGGAGCAGTGACCCACGATAAATGCCCCCAGACTGCTAGACCTTCCTGCACAGCCCCAGTAGGGGAGTCTTCATCCAGCATTGCCATTCCCCAGCACTGGAATGCAGAGTCAGCAGCATCTGCGGGGAGGCCCAGGGAGCAGGAGGGGATGGGTGAGAGGACCTGAGGGCCTTGCTCAGTTTGCAAAGAATCCAGCTGCATCATCTTTAGTAGGTGGTGTGGCTGGTGGAGACCTTGGGTCTCTGGCATGTCATGCTCCTGGCCTAGCCGCTTGGTTCAAGGTAGAGCATTGCTGCCTGTGTCCTGTAACCTCCAGCAGCCAAGCTCCTTGGGGCAGCCATGGAAACATTGCCTTTGGCTACCCTTGTTTTAAAGGGCTCGGGGCGCATGGACACGAGGATGGAGTCGCATGTCTGTAAGGGGTGGGGCCTGCCAACACGAGCGAGCCAGCTCCAATCGGCAATTTGCCTCTGACCTATCCCCCCTTCTAGTGAAATACCGAAGCCTTCCTTCCGCTGGATGCTTCTGAGCCCAGCCCAGCCCGTGGGCCAGAGCTGTCCACAGCCCTGTGCGTGTGCTGTCCCTGGTCTCACTGACCGTGTGCATCAGCACTCAAACCCAGTGCAGACTTCAAAGCCTGTTGGCCCATAAACCTCACCTCTCTAGGTCATTTTCTCCCACCAATAAACAATGCATTCCAATAGCCTTGTATAAGCTGGCAAAGCATCCATTGTGATCTGAGAGCTGCTCATCCCCACCTTCTGGGGGAAGGGGGAGAGCTAGGAGATCCAGTCCAGCTGGAGCCATGGTGCTCTCAGGACTCAGCACTCTCATGGGCCCTTCGTGTTGCATGTTGATTCAGGGAATACTATGATTGCCTGATGGTGCTGCCCATTCCCTAGCCCTGTGTGCACCTCTCTGTGATGGGACTTCACCCCAAGAAGCCAATGTGCTGCCTGCAGCTAAATATTTCAGCCCCCCTCCAGCCCCGGTGAGGAAGGCAGAGTGAGAGGAATTTCATACACAGAGAACCCGCTAGACTGTTCCAAAGCTAGGCAGAGAGGGTGGGACAAGGGGGTCTCTGAGGCCCTCAGGCTGGGCCTAGCTCACTGCCATGCCCCTCTCAAGGAGTGGTTTTGCCTTCTTGACATATATTCACCCTAACCCAAATAATGACAGGTTTCAGAGTAGCAGCCATGTTAGTCTGTATTCGCAAAAAGAAAAGGAGGACTTGTGGCACCTTAGAGACTAACCAATTTATTTGAGCATAAGCATCCGATGAAGTGAGCTTTAGCTTATGCTCAAATAAATTGGTTAGTCTCTAAGGTGCCACAAGTCCTCCTTTTCTTTTTCCTAACCCAAATGTATCCCATTGGCTACTGGGAGTTCCAAGCTGGGACAAGTTCACCTTGATGTCTTTCTCCAGCAGGCGGATGGTTGCAGAATCTCTCCTGGGTTGCAGAATTGCTCCTAGCCAGGGCTGGCTTTGATGCAGCAGCCTGGGGATGGTGCCCCATCCTAGCTGGGCAGGGCTCATGCCCTCCTTGCCTGGCCAATCCCATCGGGCTCCCCTTGAATATGTCCAGGACGCGATGGCTGCAGCCCTGCAGCCGCTGTACAGCCATGGGCACAGTAGGCCTGTGTGTGGGTGTTCGTCTGGCTCCAGGGCTGGGGAGGGAGGAGAAGACCCGGGAAAGAGCAGCAGCAAGCCATTCGCTGAGTAGACAGGACTGGGCTGGCAGCTCCAGGCGCGTTTCCAGCTCCGCGGAGAGGGACGTCAAGGCTGGCTGGACTGGGTCTGCGCTTCCCTCCGAGCCAGGCTCCGGGCAAAGCGTTGGTGACTGGGAGACCCAGCGTGTGTGTGATTACCCCAAACCTTCCTGCAGGCGCCGGGGGACTGGATGGCACCTGGAAAGACCGTGGAGGTGTTTCCTTTGGGCCAGCTCCAGCCTGCCCAGGCTCCAAGCTCAGCGCTCCTCTGCCAGCCTCGTGAAGGGTCCTGGAAGAGCCAGAACACAGGGCAGGAGAGGAGAACGTAACCCTGCCGTGGGGCTGGGGCTGCTTTGCAGCCGAGGGCGGTGGGGGGGCTGCGTGGGTGCTCCCACATGGGCACTGCTGCCCGCCAGGGGACGGACGGCTGGGCTGGCACAAGGGGCCCGTGTTTATACCTGGCGCAGACACAAGCGCTAGCGCCGCACAGCAGCTCGTGAGGATCTGACGGGCTCCATCCCCAGTTGCGCGCTGACGTGGCCCAGCTCTGTGCCTCAGTTTCCCCCTCTGTAGAACAGGAGGATAGCGACACCAACCCTCCGGCTGTCCCGCTGCAGGCCTGGGCCCTTGGTGGCATGGTTCTGGAGGATAGCTTCATGCATCCAGGGAAGGCTGGCATCAAGCTGTCTGTGTTTTCAAAGGCCCTCCAGCTCCCTCCCCTCCCCCTGCACTCTGGTGCGGATTACAGGGATCCCGGTGCGTTTTTTTATTGGGAATGCTTCCCAGCCGCTGCTCCAGGCCCAGAACATGGTGTGTTCGCTTTCAAACCTCGCACTGCGTCTGTTAGCCTTTTACAGGGCCAAGACAAGAGCTGGGGATGCAGCCAGGGCTGGAGCTCTCCTCCATGTTCCTTTCCCGGTGTGCCAACCAGACGGCTGCACCGTGCCACAGCCAGCAAGTTCCTTTCCCTTAACGCTCAGTGGAAACCCTTCCTGCTGCCGCTTGCCAGCCACGCCAGCGTCACACCCACAGACCCTGGTCGTCGGCGGGTGGGGATCAAACCTGGGGCCTCCGGAGCTTAGTGCATGAGCCTCCATTGCATGAGCTAAAAGCCCCCTGGCTGGTAGCGACGGCTGCAGAGCAGACTCATCTTCTCTCTCTCTCTCTAACGGTCTTGGTGCCACTCGATGGGACACAACACCACACCCAGAAGGTGCCTGGGTTACATCAGCTGGCGGAGGAGTAGCTTCATATCGAGCTTCAGATCCCCGTCTTGGGCTTTGATTGATTGGGGAGGGGAGTCCCCAGGCATGCTGGGGTGGCTGGGAGGAAATTGAAAGGAACTGTTTGTGCTGAATTGCCCCCCCCGTCACTCCACATTCTCCGTCACAAACCCGGGGCAGCAGCAGCTTCCAGTACACTGGGCTCCCCACAGCTCCCATCGGGGCAGACCTCAGCTGGGGCAGTTTGTCCCAGCCCTGTCCAGGGGCACAGCACATTCTTCAGCCCCGTTCATGGAGCCGTGGTCACTGACATGAGCAGTGGATCTGCCCCCGTGACTTCAGTGCAGCTGTGGGACTCAGCGCTGCAGAAAAGGAGGCCCTAGGTAACTAGCAGCTGAAGCGCCAGGATGAGAACCCTGGGCCCCAAAGCCGCCCTGTGTGACGTCCCCAACCGCTGTCCAGAGGAGAACGCTTGCCCTGGCTCTGAGACTAGGGCTTTTAATCCGCTCCGGGTGGCTCCGTTCCCCAGCGTTGCAGGCTCGTTCCTACAAGAGGGGTTTATTGCAGTCTCTGTTTGCCTCCCGTTAACAGCGGGCGGGAGGGAGGCAGAAGCTAGGAATTGCACACCCGCCCCCCAAGGCAGGTCAGTCTTTCCCGGAGGCTTGGGGAGTGGCTCTGCTTTCACTTTGACGCTCCATCTGACGCTGTTGTGGGCCGGATGTTAACCAAGCTGGCTGGGTTTCAGCCCAACACTCATTGCAGGGCCTCTTGGCGAGGCACCAAGTCCCAGGGGTAAACAGGGCACCCTGGGGCTCCCAGCTCCCTGCACAAACAGCAAAATCTCATACCCAGTGTGATAAAGTGGGACTATTCTTAATGTTTCCTCTGAATAGTGTGGAGGTGCCTCAGTTCCTCCTATGCAGTTCTTAAGGATCTAGGTGGTGGGGTAAGGGTGTATGATCATTGCAGAGCCCTAGAGGGCAGGTATGTGCAGGGGTCTGGACACACAGAATGGCCAACACCCTGTTTCCTGGCGACTAATGGCCTGGCCCTTCCCCCCTGCGAGGTGAGAGCTAAAGGGTTGGAGAACAAAGGAATCAGGTGGCCTCCTGGCCTGGGAAAGGGGAAAGTGAGAGGAGGAGGGGCTGGAGGGAGTTTCAGTTTGGGGCTGGCTGGAGACATGGAGTGAAGAGCAGACGTGGTTGTCTGGCTCACTGCTCCCCAAAATGGACCCAGCTGAGGGGTCCGGTTCTCTGCACCTACAAGCTGTTTTAGACCCTGTTCTTGTCGTCTAATAAACCTCTGTTTTCCTGGCTGGCTGAGAGTCCCGTCTGACTGCGAAGTTGGGGTTCAGGACCCTGTGGCTTCCCCAGGACCCCGCCTGGGGGGACTCACTGTGGGAAGCGCACGGAGGGGCAGAGGATGAGGAATGCTCCGAGTTCAGACCCAAGAAGGTCGAAGCTGTGTGAGCTTTGTGTCCTGAAGACAGGCTGCTCACAGAAAGGAGACTTCCCCAGTGTCCTGACTGGCTTCATGGGGAGCAGTTCCAGAGCATCACCCAGGGACTCCGTGACAACTGGTGGCAGCAGTGGGATCTACTGCACCCTGTGAACAGCGCTTCCTGCAGTAAGTGACTGGGGAGCAGTAAAACGAAGGGGGATTGACGGGGACCAGGCGTGCTGAAGATTCAGAGAGAGATGGTTTCAGGGGGCGGTTAAACCCTGGGAGTGTGTGACCAGAGAGAAGGACTTTTGCAGTAACAGGGTCCCTCGGGGGATTGCAGCGAGCAGTCCCAGGGGCAGAGGAGTCTGCAGCTCGACCCTGGCAAAGAGGTGGTGATCTCGAGAAGGGCTGGCACACGAGAGGTTCTCCCTGGAAACTGTGGGGAGCTGAGAGCACACAGGCCTGTGAGTCCACAACAACTTGGGAAGAGCGGAGTGATGGCTTGTCACCATCTCCTTAAGAAGGACATTGTAACCCTGTGCAGAAAGAGAGGGTTGAGCATTGGAGAGTTCACCAAAGCACAGTTAATCGTGCAGCTGGAGGAGGATGGCCGCTCTAAGGAACAGATTCCTGACCCCAGATGGGGCTATAGCAGGATCTGGGAGCAGCTGGAGTGGGAGCCAGGCATCGCCAAGACTCCTGTCCCCGACCAGACGAGGGTTTTCATGATCAGGTTCCGCATCCGGGGATCGGAGACGGACCAATTGGAGCTGAGTCCGAGAGAGCAAGAGGACTGTGAGAGACAGCGAGAGTCCAAGAAAGAGCTGCAGAAGCAGCAGCAGCGTGAACTGGCGATGGTGGAGCGGAGAGGCCTAGGGGACCTCATGGGTGGGGATAGACCCCGGGGTGCCAGTTCCACAGGGAACCTCGAGACTAAATTGCTGCCCCTGGTTAAAGGGGAGGGGGATGTGGATGCCACCTCACTACCTTTGAGCAGGCTGGAGATTTGAACCAGGAGGACCCTGCGGAAAAGCCCTGGTGTCTAGCTCCCTTGCTGGGTCCCAAGGCCACAGACTCCGTTATCCAGATGGGTGGGGAGGTGGACAGGCTCCCACTCCTGGCCCCAACCTGTATGTCTGTGTGGAGTTTCCTGGGGCCAGGCCCCTCAGACCCCCAGTGGGAGCGGAAGGTGATGGTCAATGGGCAGACATTCCTGGGGTGGCGAGATCCTGGGACAGAGAGAACGGTTGTCAGGCCCCGGGTGATGCAGCCTCAGATGCTGAGGGGCTGTGTGAGCTGGGTGAGGGTCCCAGGGATGAAGCCCCTCACCCTGCCTATGGCCCAGATCCCTGTGCAGACCCAGAAGGGGTGGGGCTGGCTGGTTGTTGGGGTTCTCCAGGATACCAGCTGCGAGACCCCGTTGGGGAGTGACTGTGTCTCTTTGGGACAGGATCCAGGCCTTGCTCCTGTAATGGCCAAGGGTTTGAATTTGAATCCAGGGAACCAATCGGTGGAGAGGGAAATGGTCAGTGAAAATGCAGATGAACTGGCTGGCAGGGGGGAGGAGCTGCTAGGCTCAGGCTACCTGCCTGCCTGTAACCAGACCCCTGGGGCTCCCCGCCCCCCTTGCACACCGGAGAGGGGGCTCACGCTGGCTCTGATGCCGTGAGGAAAGCAGTGAGCTCGCTTTTACCCCCACTGGGACAGCAAGGGCAGCACTGAGCACAGTGGGAGCTGAGACCCCAGCTGAGTGGGGGGAGACACAGGCAGGGCAGGGGATCTGTTGGGAGTGGCAAGGTGCTTGGTAAGGAAAGTTTGGACGAGCCTAGGCAGCCTTGTGAGCTGATGGCTGTGTCTAGTCAGCAGCGTGGGAAGGCGAGGAGAGTGGAAGATGAGTGTCCTTGGATCTTACCTGTTAGCTGGGTGGAGAATTGGGACAGGGAAGGAAACGTGCCTGTGTCTGTCAGGGGTATTGACTTGCCTATGGAGGGAGCTACCCTGATCTCCAAGCAGTTTTCTGTAACCAGCCCTGTGTGCCGGGACAAGGGGAAAGAGATCCCAAGCTGTTTGTCTGGGAAAGAAGAAAGTGTGTCCGGCTCTTCTTTGTCTGTGGAGCAGACAGAAGGGGCCTTTCAGCCTGTGATGGTTGAGGGTCGTGCGGTTGTCTCAGAGTTGGTTCTGGATTCAGCTAAAGCCCAGGAAGGGAATGGCCCTAAGTTTGTGTCTGCTCGGGAGAATGGCCCTGTAACTAGGTCGCATCCAGTTAGTGTCTATGTAAAATCCCAGAGACCAGACAATTCTGGTGCTTGTATTTTGCCTGTTGCTAGTGTGTTGTTGGAAAGGGTGGAGCAACTCTGTCTGATCAGGGTGAGATCCTAGCCAGGGCACAAGGAGAGCATGAAGGTGATGTGATTGTGTTACCTACTGAGGGTGTGGAAACCTGTAGCAAGAAGGAAAAGATTCCTGAACTTGTGTGTGGCAAAGGGAAGGAGAAGGCTTCTGACCTTTTATCTAGGAAGTCTGTCAGTTTGCCTGAAAGGGGATTGTGTAGGAATCCGCCTGATGGGCCAGAGGTAATTCTGGATGTAAGGGAGACCCAGAAAGAGTCTGTTGTTGCTCAGGAAAGTGTTCCTCTAGAGGAAGCCCTAGGTGAAGAGAGTAAGAGCAGAATTTCTGTGAGGGGTGAATTGTTGCATAGAAAAGCCCTAGGGAAAGGAATCCTCATGGAGTCTTTGAAAGCAGTTTGCTGTAGCTGAAGGGTGTGAAAGTGATTTAATCAAGAAAGTTTCAGTTCCTAACAGCCAGAAATTTTCTGTTGTGAATGAAGCCACTGACTTTCCTGTTGAAAGATCCAGTGTGGATAGCTCTGAGAAGGTCTCAGATGGAGTGAAAGCTGTTAAGAAAGTTAAACAGTCCTATAACCAAGTGTCTGTGTTTGGCCAGCTTGTTGGGGAGAAGACCCAATCCCAGTTTGACCCCCTGGGGTTTTGGGGGTGGCCAAAGGGCACGGGCAGCATAAACCTTCCCACATGCAGCCTGCGAGTGCTATCGACCACCCCCGACCTAAGGGAGGGCGTGAAACTGGAAGGGCCTGGTGTAACTCCTACCAAGGAATGGGAGAGATGCTGGGGCATCCATGGGAACGTTGGTGGCTTCAAACTTCCCCAGGTCACTGGCTAAAGTGACCCCGCTCAGTTCGATCTCAAAGGTGGGGGAGAAGTTGTCACGCAGTCCCTGGGCAATGCTTGAAATCAGCCCTGGGAGAGGGCTGCAAGTGCCAGAGGGCTGCTGCTGCTAGGGAAACAGCGAGCCTCGGCTGATTGGGGAAACAGCCATAGAGGCGGCCATGCCCCAAGCAGGTCACAGCTGGCCTGTATAAAAAGGCTGGGAGCCAGGCATTCAGAAAGGCTCTGTCCAGGCTTGGAGGACGTAGGGCCTGGCTGTCTGCAGAAAGGGTAGTGGGAGTGAAGCAGGGCTGGGGAAAGGCCAGAGGAGCTCCAGGCTGCAGTGATGAAGTGGGACTGTTCTTAATGTTTCCTCTGAATAGTGTGGGGGTGCCTCAGTTTCCCCTATGCAGTTCTTAAGGATCTAGGTGGTGGGGTAAGGGTGTATGATCATTGCAGAGCCCTAGAGGGCAGGTGTGTGCGGGGGTCTGGACACAGAGAATGGCCGACACCCTCTTTCCTGGCACCTGATGGCCTGGGCCCTTCCCCCCTGCAAGGTGAGCGCTAAAGGGTTGGAGAACAAAGGAATCAGGTGACCTCCTGGCCTGGGAAAGGGGAAAGCCCAGAGGAGGAGGGGCTGGAGGGAGTTTCAATTTGGGGCTGGCTGGGACATGGAGTGAAGAGCAGACGTGGTTGTCTGGCTCACTGCCCCCCAAAATGGACCCAGCTGAGGGATCCGGTTCTCTGTACCTACAAGCTCTGTTTTAGACCATGTTCCTGCTGTCTAATAAACCTTCTGTTTTACTGTGGGAAGCAGCGCGGGGCAAGGGATGTGCTGGCCACGGCTTCCTGCAGCCCCCGTTGGCCTGCAGTGGGGAACCGCGGCCAGTGGGATCCGCGATCGGCCAAACCTGCGGACGCGGCAGGTAAACAAACTGGCCCGGCCTGCCAGAGGGCTTACCCTGGGGGGCTGCATGCCAAACATTGCGGACCCCGGTGCTACAGCAATCTCCCGTACAGCAATGGCTGTTACAAGACAGCGTAATTTAGAACAACCCAGAGTCTAAAGCTCAGGTGTATTTGAGGATCTGGGCCAGTACTTGGCTGTTTCTATAGTAATGACCCCTGAGCAAGCAGTGTAATGTACATGCTTATCACTGAGCTTGTCCAGAGGCTGCATGTCCGTCAGAATGACTAGATGTCCTGATGTGTAATAAAAACACTTTGAGTCATAAAAAATCAACCCAGCCTACTTTACAGGGCCTGATCCTTCTCTCCCTTACAGCATCTGAGCAGTAGGATAATGGCTAATACGGGCCAGTATTATGGTGGTTGTATTATATTTATAAAAGTATAAGACTGGCCAGTATTATAGTTGCTGTATTGTGTTATAAAACAACAAAAAAATAGAAAAATAAAAAATACAAATTAATGTTTTTAATTAATTTGGGGAAAAGAATTTACAGCACAGTACAAGGATTTAAAACATTTAAAACATTCCTTTCTTTCTCTCCAGTATTATAGTCTCTCTTGTTCCAATTTTGGGTAGCGGGAGCGAGTAGTATAAGGGCCCTACCATCAATCAAACGTTAACCCCACCCCTTGACCCCGTAAGCCCTGCACACAGGTCACTGGAAGTCCCACCTCATGGGAGTATTACTTCCGGGGTCAAGGCGGTCACATGTCCGGAAGCAAGGTGTGTCATGTGACCCCTGTAAGAACTCCTCCCACTGTCCTCTGCTGATCAGGATGGATTTTGCCCTGACAGGAACGCCTCAAGAGAAGATTTGACCAATCAGGGGGAGTTCTGGGGTTTGTGTGACCCCTCTAAGAACTCCTCCCACTGCCCTCTACCAATCAGGAGGGGTTTCAGTCGCTGGGGACCACCCCGAGAGGAGATTTGTCCAATTGGGGGGAATTTTGGGGCGGGGTGACCCATCAGGAAGTGGCTCATGTGACCCCTCTAAGAACTCCTCCCACCACCCTCTACCAATCGCGATGGGTTTTGGCCACAGAGGACAGCCCTGAAAGGAGATTCGACCAAAATAGGGCGGGTTCTGGGACGGGGTCAACCGCACAGAAGAGGGTCGTGTGACCCTTCTAAGGACTCCTTCCAACACCCTCTGCCAATCAGAGTGCAGCACCATCATCTCATAAGTCCCAGTGCTGAGAAGAGGAGGCCATCTCTTACCAAGAAGACGTGTTTTGGAAATTGTGGAAAGGCTGAGAGGAAACGTGGACTCCTTTACCACCCCTGTGAGAACTTCAGACTTTGTTTTAGCCCCGAGGACCTTTGGAGTTGTGTGGAGAAAGCGCTAAAGCAGTGACAGTTCTGAAGAGGATGAGAGAGAAGCCAAGGGGATTCCTTTGGCCCAGCCATTGATGGATATGCCAGAATCGGAACCTGAAGTCCAACCGCTCATGAGACACCCCGATGAGCATGGTGGCCTCTCGTCATCCGCCACCCTGGAGGAGGAAGGCGATCATGGCTTGGGGGAGGCACTGGCAGACAAGGTGAATGGAAAAGACGTAGCTCAGGTACATGAATGATTAAGAAGCGTCAGTCGATGATTGGGTGTAATGGGGTTAGGAACCAGGGGTTGTGTAAATCTAAAAACAAGCAGTGGGAACTTACCCTTGTTTCTTGTCTGAAAATCACTCGACAGCTTGACGATGCCTTCCTAGAGGACCCGGAGGCCCTGGATGGTGTTGCATCAAGCAGTGAAGGTAAACCAGGCCCACCTTGGTTTTGCTCAACGCCGCTGGAAATTGTTGCAGATGACTCCGAGGAGGACGGCTATGAGGAGTTGAGGAGGAGGCTTGGCATGGAACTCGCTGAGCCAGTGCCACGTCACGAGCGTAAAAATGTTGTGTGGACTATTGTACGCGTTGCTGTTTATGCTGTTCTTCATCACTGTCTTAGGGAAAAGCTTTTTGAAAATTGTGAGGGCTGTGTCATAGATGCCCCAGCCCAATGGCACCGTGACTGTGTGACTTGGATTTCAATGGATAGAAACTGCAAGCTCTGGGGCCTGTGTGCTGAGCTGGGTTTGGAAAGCTTATTAAACACTGTGATTGCCATAGGCTATGCTATGCAATGTCTGTGCCTAACCCAAGAACATTTAGCGCAAGGGGGACCTTGAGAAATGCTGTGCAATTCAGTGGAGACCCTGACCGTGTTTTAAAGAAAATGTCCAAACCGGAAGATGCCTGCTTACAGCGTTACATTGACCGTCTGGTCCACACAAAAAGTGACAGAACCCTGCTTAAGAAAAAGACTATTTGTAAGAAATCTAAAAGGATTAATTGAGAGAATGATGAGGGGACAAACATGCAATATAAAACTTGGTCGCTGTACATTTTAAAAAATCGAATGAAAAGGGCTTTGTGATTATCTGTGTTTCTGTTAGAAGGTCTCTGGCCCTTAAGTGAGCTAAAAGTTTTAATGGAGCATCTGCGTTTGTTTTCAAGAAGCTGTATGACTTTTAAATTTAAAAAAATGGTTTGTGAGAAACTAGGTCTTGTGTCTTTGTGTAAAAGAGACCCATTTACAGCAAAAAGCTGTGAAGTGGGAGGGGAACAAATCCTAAAAATGTGTTTACAGTGTAACCCTTCTGCCCATCAGAGTTGGCAACAACAGGGGCTGGGTTCAGTATCTAGGAGTTCCATTCCAGTAACACAATGCAAAACCGGGTCAAGCCCCCACCAGTGGGGTACTGAAGCTCCCCTATGACAAGTTGAAATCACTGAATACTGTGTTAAGTAGTAGGGGGCCTCAGAGCTGGGGCACCATGAACCCAAAGTGAATTCAGCTCTGCAGTCTGTAACCAAACTCCTAATAGAATTAAAATTACCTCTGATATTACACAATGGAGAGAAGGTGCAATTGGTGTTTGGGGCCCTCAGAAGGGGGCTCACACCACTAGGCACAAACCTCCATCCTCAAACTCTCTCAATTCACCGGGTTTTGGAATCCTTGTCCCTTGCCTAGCAAGTGCTACTTAGTTGATGGCGAGTTCCTCTGTCATAAAAGGCCAAGTACAGTTCCACTGTCCTTGATTCACATAATCAGGATAACAACACTTTATTCTTCCTGCCCCGATAACAGAGACACTGGGGATCCCACAGCAGCCAAAGTGACCATTTGGGTGACTGTGGGCTCATGCTAGGCGGGGTGAGTGTGTCTGTGCAAAGCAGACCAGCTCCTGACGTTCTTGTCCACAACTCACCACCAGATGTCAGGGTAGAGCTCATCCTGCCTCTGCTGACAACACGAAAACAAAACAGGGATGGTTCAGACATCAGTT